>NC_134575.1:172180288-172480288 GCF_050947875.1 Dermacentor variabilis
GGTTGGTTATATTCCGCACATTTCTCTATCACCTAATTGATAGTGTGAATATGGTCTATTGTTGAGTAGCCTTTACGAAATCCTGCCTGGTTTTTTGCTTGAGAGAAGTCTAAGGTGCTCCTGATTCTATTTGCGATTACCTTAGTAAATAGATTGTAGACAACTGACAGTAAGCTGGTCGGTCTATAATTTTTCAAGTCTTTGGCGTCCCCTTTATTATGGATTAGGATTATGTTTGCGTTCTTCCAAGATTCCCGTACGCTCGTGGTCATGAGGCATTGTGTATACAGGGTAGCCAGTTTCTCTAAAACAATCTGCCCACCATCCTTCAACAAATCTGCTGTTACCTGATCCTCCCTAGCTGCCTTCCCCCTTTGCATAGATCCTATGGCTTTCTTTACTTCTTCCGGCGTTACCTGTGGGATTTCGAATTCCTCTAGACTATTCTCTCTTTTAATATCGTCGTGGGTGCCACTGGTACTGTATAAATCTCTATAGAAGTCCTCAGCCACTTGAACTATTTCATCCATATTAGTAATGATATTGCCAGATTTGTCTCTTAACGCATACATCCGATTCTTGCCAATTCCTATTTTCTTCTTCACTGCTTTTAGGCTTCCTCCGTTCCTGAGAGCATGTTAATTCTATCCATATTATACTTCCTTATGTCAGCTCATTTACGCTTGTTAATAAACTTAGAAAGTTCTGCCAGTTCTATTCTAGCTGTAGGGTTAGAGGCTTTCATACATTGGCGCTTCTTGATCAGATCTTTCGTCTCCTGCGATAGCTTACTGGTATCCTGTCAAAGGAAGTTACCACCGACTTCTATTGCACGCTCCTTAATGATGCCCACAAGATTGTCGTACATTGCTTAAACACTAAGGTCCTCTTCCTGAGTTCCGGACAAGCCTTCATTGGAATATGAACCTGGCAACGTTTAACGCTAGAACGTTATCCAGTGAGACGAGTCTAGCACTGCTATTGGAGGAATTAGACGGCAGTAAATGGGATATAATAGGGCTCAGTGAAGTTAGGAGGCCAAGAGAAGCCTATACAGTGCTAAAAAGCGGGCACGTCCTGTGCTACCGGGGCTTAGCGGAGAGACGGTAACTAGGAGTCGGATTCCTGATTAGTAAGAATATAGGTGGTAACATACAGGAATTCTACAGCATTAAGGAGAGGGTTTCAGGTCTTGTTGTGAAACTTAATAAGAGGTACAAAATGAAGGTTGTACAGGTCTACGCCCCTACATCCAGTCATGATGACCTGGAAGTCGAAAGCTTCTATGAAGACGGGGAATCGGCAATGGGTAGAGTGAAAACAAAATACACTATACTGATGGGCGACTTCAATGCCAAGGTAGGCAAGAAGTAGGCTGGAGACAAGGCAGTGGGGGAATATGGCATAGGCACTAGGAATAGCAGGGGAGAGTTATTAGTAGAGTTTGTGGAACAAAATAATATGCGGATAATGAACACCTTCTTCCGCAAGCGGGATAGCCGAAAGTGGACGTGAAGGAGCTCGTAGGGCGAGACTAGAAATGAAATGGACTTCATACTCTGCGCTAACCCCGGCATCATACAAGATGTGGACGTGCTCAGCAAGGTGCGCTGCAGCGACCATAGGATGGTAAGAACTCAAATTAGCCTAGACCTGAGGAGGGAACGGAAGAAACTGGTACATTAAAAGCTGATCAATGAGTTAGCGGTAAGAGGGAAAATAGAGGAATTCCAGAGCAAGCTACAGAACAGGTATGAACGTGTAAGCGCTCACAATGAGTGGCACGACCAGTCTAAACTGAACAACGTCATATTTTAACTTGCTGACGTCGCAAACCTTTGTTTTAAGAATCATGAATCTGACATTTCGAGTTGGTCCGCATTCAAGACACATTTCGCCGAAGTGTTTGGCCGCCTCACTGTCCGCAAGCTACGCGCCAAAAAGCGCCTACGCCAGCGAGCACAGGAACCGGGCGAGACTTTCCCCAGCTATATTGAAGATGTCTTGGATCTCCGCAGCCGTGTTAATCCCACGATGGGGGGGGACGAGAAGACCAACCATTTTCTGAAGGGTATTGAGAACGACGCGTTTCAAATGCTGCTGGCCAAGAGCCCAACCAGCGTCGCCGTACTCTTCACTCTGTGTCATAGTTTCGACGAATTGCGCCGCCAACGTAACATCCCCGCAAAACGTCCCACAGGCTGACTCGGTCTCAGCCATTGCACTTGCCGCTGGCCATACCGATCCTTTTGCTCTCGTCCTTCAGCTCAAGGATTTCATTTGCGAGGAAATGGCCCGCCAGCTGTCGCTGCTCCCTCCCACCCAGGAGCCTTCCCTAACACTGTCTCCGGCCGTGCAACAAGCCATCTGTGCCCAAATATCTGACGCACTTGCCCCCGTTCGCCCGCCAGCTCCTGCGGCGTCACCGCTCCCCTATGTTGACTACCCGCCGCTATTGGAATCTCCGACGGCACCGCTCTCTTGTGCTGACTTCCCGTCACGGGTCACACCTCCGCCGCTCAACCATGCTGCCGCTGTCGCACGGCCACCCCCACCAGCATATTCTGTCCACTACGAAGGCACCAGGTTCCCCCTGGTCCCTTTCCACGACACTCACCCCAGCTTCTTTGTCGAGCCGACATGTGGCTCACGCCAGACAACAGGCCCATTTGCTTCGCCTGTGGCATTACCATGGTCACGTTGCGCGTTTTCGTCGTCGTGACATGTCCTCAAACCATGACGCCTTCAACTAGTTTCCCTACGCGCCACAACCTGCCGCCGAGATACGCTGCCACCATGCTGCTGACTCGCCGCTGAGACCCTTTGATCGTGACCGCCGTTCAGACAGTCGCCGTTCTCGTGCTCCACGTCGACGGTCGTTGTCACCTATGCGTCGTCGGCCACCTACTGCCGAGGGAAACTGACAAGCGTAGTTACGGTGGCAAGAACTGCAAGCTCATCCAACTTTCTCAGGCCTCAATTTTCACCGCAGAATGTCATTGACGTCCATGTCGAGGGAGCATCCGCCCAAGCGCTTATCGATACCGGGGCCGCCGTTTCCGTCATCCATAAAAATCTTTGTCGCAAGCTGAAAAAAGTCACGACCTCTCCATCTGGCATGGCACTCTGCGCTGCTAGCGCACAACGTATTCATCCTACAGCTGTATGCACAGATCGCGTAGTCATCCAAGGGGTTTTGTACATCATCGAGTTTTTTGTGTTGCCATCCTGTTCTCATGATCTCATCCTCGAGTAGGACTACCTGGCACGTCATAGTGCCATCATCGATTGTTCTCGCGCACAAGTGGCCCTTTCACCCCTATGTGACTCGCCATCGGTCGGCGCCGACCTCAGTGTTCGCAAAGTCTTCGTTAATGATGATACTGATATACCTCCGGAGACGTCGGTGCTTGTGACCTTGTCGTGTACTGTCGTGCTACACTCAACTGTGGCGTTTACGCCATCTGACATGCTTGCTCACAGCAAGGACTTATTTCTACTGTTCGCCGTCCTAACGGTTAAGTCTGAATTTGATTTGATCCCCATTTGTAATCCGCACCGGTATCCATGTAGTGACCATACTGCGCGGTGAGACCTTAGGATTCGTGCAAGCTGTCACGTGTATGGAAGACCTTGAAGTTGACGATGGCACCACCCGTTTACATTTGAACGCCATAACTTCCGTCTCATCAACACCGCCTTCGGCAGTTTTCGGCAACGCCATCGCCGCTGACCTTTCGCCGTCTCTTCGCACCCAACTTCTTACTCTATTGAATGAGTTCGTTTCTTCGTTCCACTGCAACGGACCATCCTTGGGTCGCACGACAAGTGTCTCTCATGCTATCGACACCGGTTCCCATGCCCCTTGCCACAGCGTGCGTATCGCGTTTCCGCAGAAGAGCGCCGAGTTATCACGGAACAAGCGGACGACATGCTGCAGCGTGGTGTCATTCAGCCTTCTCAAAGCCCTTGGTCGTCACCTGTCGTTCCAGTGCGCAAGAAAAGTGGCACCATTCCGTTTTGTACCGATTGTGGCCGCCTAAACAGCATTGCAAGAAAAAGACGTCTACCCACTGCCTCGGATCGACGATGCTCTTGACTGTCTGCAAGTTGCCGAATACTTCTCGTCTCTAGATCTCTGTTCTGGCTATTGGCAGGTTCCCATGGCTGAGGCTGATGGCCCGAAGACAGCTTTCGTCATTCCCGATGGTCTGCTCGAGTTTAAAGTTATGCCTTTCGGGCTCTGCAATGCTTCCGCTACCTTCGAGCGCATGATTGATACCATACTTCGCGGACATAAGTAAACTTGTTTATGTTACCTGGATGACATAGTTGTTTTCTGACAGGATTTTCCGACACATCTCACCCGTCTACATGACGTCCTGACTTGTCTCACTTCAGCTGGCTTCAGTTGTCGGCATTCCTGATCCCGACAAGCTTCGCGCAGTCAACGAGTTTCCGAAGCTCACATCTATCAAGGCCCATCGCAGTTTCAAAGGTTTATGCTTTTATTTTAGACGCTTCATGCGGAACTTCACCTTTATTATCGCACCCTTGACGAAGCTACTTACCGCAAGCAAGGGCATTTCTGCGTGGTAATCAGCATGCGATGAAGCCTTTGGCAAGTTACGCGAGTTGCTGACTTCACCGCCGATTCTTCGCCATTACGACCCACCTGCAACGACAGAGGTTCACACCGACGCCAGTGGTGTCGGCCTTGGGGCGGTCTTGTCCCAACGGAAAGCCACGAAGGGAGAATACGTCGTGGCTTATGCCAGCCATACCCTTAAAAAAAGCTGAGCTTAATTACACCGTTACAGAGAAACAATGCTTAGCCACCATTTGGGCATTGGCCAAGTTTCGTCCTTATCTCTACGGCCGTCCTTTCAGCATCATCACTGACCATCATGCCCTTTGTTGGCTCTCCTGTTTGAAATACCCGTCGGGCCGCCTCGGCCATTGGGCGCTACAGAAATATGACATTCGTGTCGTTTACCACTCTGGTAGAAAGCATTCCGACGCTGACGCGCTCTCCCGCTCGCCAATGACGCCTGATGTGGCTTCTCTTTCCGTTTTTTCTCCGACCTCAGACCCGTCACTACTGACCACTATTGACATGCCCTCCGAGCAACGCAAGGGCCCATCGCTTGCCCTGCTGCTCGACTACCTTGCCGCTCTATCGGTCGTTCCTTCAACAAGGACGCTACGCCGTCAAGCAGCCAACTTTGCCGTGCGAGACAACACCCTCTACCGCCGCAACTATATGCCTGACTGTCGGAAATGGCTTCTGGCTATCCCTCGTCATATGCGCTCCTATATGTGCGCGTACTTCCATGCTGACCCTCAAAGTGCTCACGTCGGCGTTCTGAAAACCTTCAAAAGGCTGCGTCAACGATATTACTGCGTGGAATGTATCGGTTTGTGCAGAAGTACGTTCGATCATGCACCGCCTGCCAACAAAGCAGAACTCCCTCGCTGCGCCCTACTTGCCCACTACAGCCGCTACCGTGCCCTGATCGACCGCTCGACCGCGTAGGCATCGACCTCTGTGTCATGCTCCCATAAATCGGATGTGGAAACCGCTGCATTATTGTTGGCGTCGATCACCTGACGCGCTACGCCGAGGCTGCGGCTCTTCCCGCGGCGACCGCGCGCGACGTTGCGATGTTCGTTCTTCTCAACTTCATCCTTCGCCACGGTACTCCTCAAGAACTACTCAGCGATAGGGGTCGTGTCTTCTTGCCACATGCGATACAATCCTTCCTTTGCGAGTGCCAAATAATTTACCGGAAGTCGACCACGTATCACCCCCAAATGAATGGTCTCACGGAGCGCTTCAACCGAACACTGGGTGACACCTTGAGTATGTAGGTCTCGTCCGACCTCACCAATTGGGACACCGTACTCCCGTTCGTTACTTTCGCTTATACACCGCGACACAAGCGACCACTGGTTTTTTACCTTTATTTTTCTTGTATGGGCGTGAGCATTCGTGTCCTCGTGATACTATCCTGCCCTACCGACCTGATGCTTCCGAGTGCACAACTATTTCAGAAGACCCCCAATACGTTGCAGATTGCCACCAGCTGGCTCGTTTGTTGACCAGCGAAGATCAGGGGCGTCAGAAAACAAGACGCGACAGTCATCAGGCCACGCCTACCTTCCCTGCTGGTTCCCTTGTTTGGCTATGGATACCGCCTCACATGCCCGGTCTTTCTTCTAAACTACTTGCGCACTACCACGGTCCGTACCGAATCATCGACGCCTCCTCCCCTGTAAACTATATCGTTGATCCCGTCACACCATCGCCGGAACTTCGTTGTCGAGGTCGCGAGACAATGCATGTTAGCCGGCTGAAGCCTTATTTCGACCCCCTCGTCTTCCCTGCTCCCCAAATCGCCAGGATGGCTCCGTTTTACACCCGGGGCCAATGTAATAAAGCGGACGCGCCTCGTGTTTCCGATAGCAGCTCGGAGACGACGACGACGACGACCGGTGCTGTGATTTGCAAGAGAGCTCGGGTTGTTCGTTGCTGCTAGGCTGTTGTTGATCTAGTCCTTCTCAGCTTTAATTAAACACCATTACATATGCAACATTTATTAGGTACACTGAACCATTATGAACAGTGATTGACCGTGCTCCGGCGGCGGCTACGTCTGGCGAGGCGGCGCGGCCCGTATCTTGAAAGCGATCTGCGAAAGCAGCAGAGTGCGGTATGTGCTGAGAGCTCCGTGAGCGCTATGTTCTCGCCGCTTCGTTGGCCTTGAACTGAGAGGCAGCACGCAGGTGAATTCGCTCGCTGCTGCCGGCGCTGTTTAAAGCGATCGTCTTACGGGACAGACGCTGGGACGGTTTTTCAGTTTGGTAAGGACAAAAATGCATACGCATTGGAAACCAGCCAATTTCAGTGTGCTTGTATTATCTATGAATTCGTAAGCGTCCTTGAACACCAGCTGCTCCCTAGAGGGCGTGTTCGAATAGGTATCCTTCTGCAGCTACGCAGTACTTAGTCCGCTTTATGACATCGTCTGTGGCGTTCTTGATGACCGACGCAGGAATTCTACGACAGACATCCGTTACCCTTGTCTTGAGCTCATTTGACGTCCTTCTCGATCATGGAAACACGATCTTTCACATAGCCCCAAAGAAAAAAATCGAGATGAAGAGAGGTCAGGTGACCCAGCCGGCCAATTTGCAGGCCCATGCCTTCCAACCTGTTGCGCAAGAAAAATCGCATCCAGCCAGTTTCATGCTGTGCTGTGCTGTGCTGTGCTAGTGCTCTATCTTGCTGATACCACAGAAGTGGAAGACGTGACAGCAGGACTTCGCTGAGAAGCTCATCTACCACTCATTCAAGGATTTCGTCCACGTAACGCTGTCCAGTCAGTGTGAGATCGATGAAGATGGGGCCGATTTTAGCACCGGTGTAACTTCCGACCCACTCATTAAACGACCACTGTTAGTGGTGCCGAGTGCGTTTTACCCAATGTAGATTGGAGCTCCTCCAATAGTGTGCTTTATTTAAATTTACCTGGCCGTTTCTGCGAAAATTTGCTTAATCTGGTGGACATGATGTTGCTCAAAAAGTCCGGTGACTCATTGATTTTTCTGAGGACCCCATTCGAGAAATCTAGGCGATTCTGCAGGCCCCTATCTTCCAAGCATTGGTGCAGGTTAAGGTGGTACGGGTCAAAGGCCGAGTAATTTAGAAACCTCCAAACTGGTGACTTGGAAATTGGCACCTAGTCGGCCAAGTCCCGCATGCTAGCATGAGTGTTTGAGGCTATAAATGCTAGAACATCCGTGCTTAGGCTAGGACTTGAAGACGGAGTCCTCCATCGCTGTTTTTGGAAGCTGTGGTTTGTCTCACGTTTTCAAAATTTCTGGTGACAGTCGAAGCATTTAGTCTGCCGGCACACTTATATGACTGATATATATTTGCGGCCTTCCTCTTGTTGTCATTTGCAGATCCAAAGGCATGGACCATGTTTTTTTTCTGCTCATTAAAGAAAGACATTAGGACTGGGACGAAACAAAACGCACCTTTAAACCTTTGCGCTGTTGTGATAAATTCGCTTTTGCGGTGAGAGGTTTTGTGGCAAAAAAGAAAAGCCATCCGTGCATATTATCTACGCTAATACAACAGCTATCATAGCTTGTTTCCAACTAACGCCAAACGCGACGAGTTACTTGAGCAGGGGCGCGCCATATAAGGAACTAGCTCGATCACGATGTTTTTCTTCATTTCCTTTATTTCGTTCTGGAGAACGCAGAGGGAGCCTATTCGAGGGTGCTGCTTTGTAATGCGGTTAGGAGTGCAGTCACGTGGTATTCTTCACATTTCGCGGGGTTTTTTATCAGTCGAAAAAGATTAGTACGCAATTACTACGTCGCAGAAAATACCGCAGTTGGATGTGCCTTGGCTATGCCTACAGATGTCTCATTGACACTTTTAGAATTAGGACAGTACGTCTCGAGTTAGATAAATAATTAGTTACCTAATTAAATCTCACTATTGAAAAATATTACCGGAGGCTACTCCACTCTGCCGGAAACAATATTCACTAGGTTTTCTTGGAGTAACCCAATTGCTCTTCTTGAAATCTGCGTGTGTGATAGTTAATTAGGGCACCCTGTGTATATTTATTACCTGTGCGTGCAAGAGACGATGTTTCCATCGCTAATAAACCTTCCAAATTATATAAAGGTTCTGTTTATTTCGTGAGTCGTTAGCATTACTCACAGAAAAGAGAAGTGATACCAGGACACATATCATTCATGTGCATTTCGTACGCCGTTGATAAAAGACTTTGCAGAAGGGGCACTGAAGTCGACAGGTTTTTTTGTGGGCCAAAAAAGCACGCAAAGCAATTCGAAGCGAGGTGAACACGCAGAAACATGTTCATTCTCTAGGCATAGGCTATCCATACCTTTATAAATAATTTTTAACTGGCCACCTTCTCTTTCAAAAAATATATTACACTTTATCCTGTCTGCAAATATAAGTATATTTTGTATGTGCATGGTGCTTACAGTGTAAATTCAAAACAACGTTGAAGTAAGAAAACACGTATCAGAAAGCCGCCGCTAGTGCTTCTTGTGGACTTGTCTTCCTATTGTCAGGATTTCCAGAAGTAAAGCGAAAGTAGGTATTAAAAGCTGTGCACGTCCGCGCCAACACTGATGCAGTAAACTATTAGCCACCGCTTCGTGTTGTCTCTTTCTTCGTCTCGTGTGTTCCTTGCGGCAACCTCCCAAATCATTAGCTGCAATAAAATTTTAAGTGAAGAGGTCAAGGCAAGTTAAAAGAAATCTCAATTGATGTGGGTGACAAAACTCCGGTAATGACATTTCAGGTGTGTGTGCGGGTTGGGGGCAATAGCTTTCGGCATCGCCGGGGGGGGGGGGGGGGGCTTGCTCTGCTCTCTGGAAAACTCCGGATGGGGCTCGAGCCTCGGAGCCCACCGTAGTGGGCACCTATGATTTCAGCTATTAAATTGGGGAGGCTTAGCTGTCAGAATCAACGGCGAGTATCTCAGCAACCTTTGGTTCGCAGATGACATTGCCCTGTTCAGCAGCGCAGGGGTCGAATTGCAACAAATGATTGAGGTCCTTAAGAGAGAAAGAGTAAGAGTGGGGTTGAAAATTAGCGTGCAGGTAACAAAGGACATGTTTTACAGCCTAGCAAGAAAACAACAGTTCAGGATCGCCGGTCAGACTCTAGAGTCTGTGAAGGAGTACGTTTATCTATAGCTCAACTACCGTACACACTCGTGTAAGGGCCGCACTTTTATTTCCGCAATTTTGATGAGGTGTGGCCATTCTACGGAAGTGTTAAATTTTTGTTCATTTTTCGATCCACGTATGGAAAAACCTGTTTAATCGTGCCATATATAACTAACGATGGGATATCTGGCATCTAGCTGCGGACATCGTCGCTAGATGTCTTCGTCGGTATCGCTACTCGGGCTCGGGTCGTCGCCGCTGCTCGGGTCATCCGCACGTTCATGAATCCAATAATCCTCTGTGCCGTCCGTGGCATTGGAAATCCTGGTGTCCTTAAAGCTCTTTACAATAATGTCCGTGGACACCGCACGCCACGCGTTTAAAATCCCAGAGCAGACCAGCTGAAGTGAAACCCTCCTTAGTCGTCCGGTCGGAGTTTTCTCGTGACGGCCCGCTGCCATCCATTCGGAGTACTGCCGTATGAATTCCGCCTTAAACGACCTATTAATAGACACGTTTAGTGGTTGCCGCGTGCTTGTTCAACCTCCGGGGATGACCTCAACATGCGTACGAGCTTCTGCAAGACGAGCCTTCACGCGCACTGTGAGGTGGCTACGAAAGGTGTCGAATACGAGCAGGGCCTTCCGTCGCAGCAGGCCTCCCGGCCAGTTAGCCCACAACGTTTTCACCCAGTCCACCAGTAGCTCATCGGACATCCAGACCTTTTCTTGCACTCTCACGATGATTCCATTGGGGAAGTACTGCTTGGACAGCGTCTTTCGCTTAAACACTACGCACAAGGGGAGCTTCCTTCCGTCCGCTGTGACAGACAGCATTACAGTGCAACGCTGACGCTCCGCACCCGTCGTGCGCACGAGGACGCTCTTCACGCCAGTTTGGTTGACCGTCGTGTTCTCAGGAGCATCGAACCAAACAGGCGTTTGGTCCGCGTTTCCTATCTCGTGTAGGTGGTACTCCTGCTCCGCTCGCAGCACGTTAACAAAGCGGTGAAACTTGATCACTTTGTCATCGTAGTCACGTGGAAGTCTTTGGCAGAGTGTTGTGAAGCTACGTATGCTGAGTTGTTGTCGCTTGGTAAATCTCCGAAGCCATCCTTCGCTTGCCTTGAAATTCGTAGCTGACATGTTCATGTGGCGTGCGATTGCAAGAGCCTTGACGCGGAGCATCTCGGTTGACAACGCGTAGCCGTCTTTCCTGATCTCCGTGACGTATTTCATGGGCTCCTTCTCGAGTGTTGGAAATTTGCAAGGCTTGCCGCGGAATGCTTTCCCAGCCTTGTTTGTTGCGGCCAACTCTTCCTTTTGGTCCCACCAGCGACGCATGCACTTGTCGTCGAAGAAAAAACCCGGCCGGCTGCACGTTTTCCATTCTGTTCGGCGTATGAGACAACTTGAAGTTTGAACGCAGCATCGTACGTGGTTAAGCGTTTCTTCTTTTCCATCGCAAGCAGTTGTGCTATATAGGCCGTCGAAAAAATAAACGGCGGAACAAAGGATCAATGGCGCCGGCGAGAAAACCGACAAGATCTCCCAGATAGTGCCGCGCGCCCGAAGCTCAAAGACAGCGCCCCGTGACGCGCACGCGCACACGGGCGGCATGACTTTATCCCAATGTGTACACTCTGCGTGTTAACAATTGTAGTCATCGCTCCGAAACATCTCTATTTACCTCTACCAAACGGTGATTCTTTCGTGGCGGTCCACAAAAAATCGGCTCTCTAGAAGTCGACAATTTAGCGCAAAAAACACTTAGGGCACGCGCACACGGGCGGCATGACTTTATGCCAATGTGCACATTCTGCGTGTTAGCAATTGTAGTCACCGCTCTGAAATATCTCTGTTTACCTATAGAAACCGGTGATTCTTTCGTGGTGTGCCACAGAAAACTCGGCTCTAGAAGTCGACGATTTAGCGCAAAAGCACTTAGCGCACGCGCACACGGACGGCATGAATTTATGCCAATGGGCACACTCTGCGTGTTAACAATTGTAGTCACCGCTCTGAAATATCTCTGTTTACCTATACAAACCGGTGATTCTTTCGTGGTGTTCCACAGAAAACTCGGCTCTCTAGAAGTCGACGATTCAGGGCAAAAACCACTTAGCGCATGCGCACACAGGCGGCATGACTTTATGCCAATGTGCACATTCTGCGTGTTAACAATTGTAGTCACCGCTCTCAAATATCTCTGTTTACCTATACAAACCGGTGATTCTTTCGTGGTGTTCCACAGAAAACTCAGCTCTCTAGGACTCGACGATTTAGCGCAAAAAAAGAAAACACTTAGCGCACGTGCACACGGGCGCCATGACTTTATGCCAATGTGCACACTCTGCGTGTTAACAATTGTAGTCACCGCTCTGAAATATCTCTGTTTATCTATACCAACCGGTGATTCTTTCGTGGTGGTCCACAGAAAACTCGGTTTTCTAGTAGTCGACGATTTTGCGCAAAAAACACTTAGCCCACGCGCACACGGGCGGCATGACCTTGTGCCAATGTACACACTCTGCGTTTTAATAATTCTGGTCATCGCTCTGAAATATATCTGTTAACCTCTACCAACCGGTGATTTTGTCGTGGCGGTCCACAGAAATCTCGACTTTCTAGAAGTCGACGATTTAGCGCAAAAAACACTTAGCGTACGCGCAAACGGGCGGCATGACTTTATGCCATTGTGTACACTCTGCGTGTTAACAATTGTAGTCAGCGTTCTGAAATATCTCTGTTACCGACCAGTATCTCTTACATCTACATCATGCAAAATTTTAGAGCATATAATTCATAAATATATATTAAGTTTCTTAGAAGAGCACAAGGTACTTACAGATGTCCAACATGGTTTCAGGCATAGGTTTTCTACATGTACGCAATTGGTTGAGACTGTTCACTATCTCGCACAGGCAATTAATGAAGGGAAGCAAACAGATATTGTGTTCATGGATTTTCGTAAAGCATTTGACAAGGTATCACACAACAAATTAATCCATAAATTAGAGTATTATATAAAAAATGTACAGATACTTACATGGATCAGAGCCTATCTTACTAATAGACACCAATTTGTCACCTTAAACAATACTTCTTCTAACAATACAGAGGTTGCGTCTGGAGTCCCCCAGGGATCAGTTTTGGGACCACTTTTATTTCTATTATTTATAAATGACATAGTCGCAGAACTTTCAGTTCCCGTGAAACTTTACGCAGATGACTGTATTTTGTATGAAACGATATCTTCTGTTGATCATCAGGTGCGTCTAAATAATGACCTGGCAAAGGTCACTGCTTGGTGCGAACAATGGCAAATGTCTATTAATTCTGAAAAAAACTGTTTTTATGAGAATCATACATAAGAAAGAACCTCTTCAATTTGCATATAATGTTGACAACGTATCTCTATCAGAGGTAAGAGAGTACAAATATTTGGGCCTATGGATAACCAATGAGCTTTCCTGGACGAAGCACATAGATACTGTTGTTGCGAATTCTTTGCGTAAACTGTTTTTCTTGAGGCGCTCACTGAAATCATCTACGTCTGGTGTTCGTTTACTGGCGTACAATTCCTACATTCGTCCGTTGTTGGAATATGCCGTAATTATTTGGGACCCATTCACTTTAACCAATATTAAAAAACTGGAACGTGTACAGCATAAGGTAGTTAGGTTTGTTTTTAGTTCATACGGCCGCGCGTCTGTTGGTGAGCTCGTAAGGCGCAGTGGATTACCTCCGGTGACTGTGCGCAACCGTATCTGTCGATTAAAGTTCCTCTTTCAACTTGTAAGCGGCCATTATAAGGTTAACACTTCCAAGTTCTTTACTTACTCATTAGGCTATAACACGAGACGAAGGCATGCTTTATCGATAACCCCCATCAACGCACGGAATAACTGTTTCAAATAGTCCTTTTTTCCTAGGACAATAACAGACTCGAATAATCTTAATTCTCATACTGTTACCCAGAATTCCTTATCAATGTTTGAAAAATGCTTGCAAATGTTATGAATTCGTGTGTGTTATCTGCTAGTGTGTTTTTTTTCTTGTATGTTATGTATTCTTCACCAGTGTCTGAAAATGCCTGCATATGTGATGGATTTCTATGTGTTTACATGGTTGTATATTTCTATGTATACCCACCCTGCTTTGATCTGATTTCAGATCGCAGTATTCATAAATAAATAAATAAATAAATAAATAATAAATAAACTGGTGATTCTTTCGTGGTGTTCCACAGAAAACTCGGCTTTCCAGAAGTCGACCATTCAGCGCAAAAACAATTAGCAAACGCGCAGACGGGTGGCATGACTTTATGCCAATGTGCACACTCTGCGTGTTAAAAATTGTGGTCATCGCTCGGAAATATCTCTGTTAACCTCTACCAACCGGTGATTTTGTCGTGGCGGTACACAGAAATGTTGGCTTTCTGGAAGTCGACGATTTAGCGCAAAAAACATTTATCGCACGCGTACACGGGAGGCATGACTTCATGACAATATGCACACTCTGCTTGTTAACATTTTTAGTCATCGCTCTGAAATATCTCTGTTTACCTCTACCAACCGGTGATTCTTTGGTGGCGGTACACAGAAAACTCGGCTCTCTAGAAGCCGACGATTTAGCGCAAGAAACACTTAGCTTACGCGCACACGAGCGGCATGACTTTATGCCAATGTACACACCCTGCGTGTTAACAATTGTAGTCACCGCTCTGAAATATCTCTGTTTACCTCTACTAACCGGTGATCCTTTCGTGGCGGTCCACAGAAAATTCGGCCCTCTAGAAGTCAACGATTTAGGGCAAAAAACACTTAGCTCATGCGCACACGAGCGGCATGACTTTATGCCAATGTGCACACTCTGCTTTTTAACAAGTGTATTCACCGCTCTGCAATATCTCTGTTTACTTCTACCGACCGGTGATTCTTTCGTGGCGGTCCACAGAAAACCCGCACTTCTATAACTCGACGATTTAGCGCAAAAACAACTTAGCTTACGCGCGCACGAGCGGCATGACTTTGTGATAATGTGGACACTCTGCGTGTTAACAACTGTAGTCACCGCTCTGAAATATCTCTGTTTACCTCTACCAAGAGGGGATTCTATCGTGGCGGTCCACAGAAAACTAGGCTCTCTAGGAATCGACGAATTAGCGCTATAAAACACTTAGCGCACGCGCACACGGGCGGCATGATTTTATTCCAATGTGCACACTCTGCGTGTTAACAATTGTAGTCACCGTTCTTCAATATCTCTGTTTACCTCTACCGACCGGTGATTCTTTCGTGGCGCTCCACAGAAAACTCGGCCCTCTAGAAGTCGACGATTCAGCGCAAAAAACACTTAGCGCACGCGTACACGGGCGGCATGACTTTATTCCAATGTGTACACTCTGCGTGTTAACAATTGTAGTCATCGCTCTCAAACATCTATGTTTACCTCTACCGACAGGTGATTATTTCGTGGTGGTCCACAGGAAACTCACGTCTCGAGAAGTCGTCGATTTAGCGCAAAAAACACTTAGCGCACGCGCAGGAGGGCGGCATGACTGTATGCCAATGTGCACCCTCTGCGTGTTCACAATTGTAGTCACCGCACTGCAATATCTGTGTTTACCTATACTAACCGGTGATTCTTTCGTGTTGGTCCACAGAAAACTCGGCTTTCTAGAGGTCGACGATTTTACGCAAAAAATACTTAGCCCACGTGCACACGAGCGGCGTGACTTTATGCCATTGTGCGCACTCTGCTTGTTAACAATTGTAGCCATCGCTCTGAAATATCTCTGTTACCCTTTACCAACCAGTGATTTTTTAGTGGCGGTCCACAGAAATCTCGGCTTTCTAGAAGTCGACGATTTAGCGCAAAAAAAAAATTATCGTACGCGCACACAGGAGGCATGACTTCATGACAATATGCACACTCTGCTTGTTAACATTTGTAGTCATCGCTCTGAAATATCTCAGTTTACCTCTATGAACCGGTGATTCTTTCCTGTTGGTCCACAGAAAACTCGGCTTTCTAGAGGTCGACGATTTTACGCAAAAAATACTTAGCCCACGTGCACACGAGCGGCATGACTTTATGCCATTGTGCGCACTCTGCGTGTTAACCATTGTAGCCATCGCTCTGAAATATCTCTGTTACCCTTTACCAACCAGTGATTTTTTAGTGGCGGTCCACAGAAATGTCCGCTTTGTAGAAGTCGACGATTGAGCGCAAAAAACATTTATGGCACGCGGACACGAGCGACATGATTTTATGCCAATGTGCACATTCTGCGTGTTAACAATTGTAGTCACCGCTCTCAAATATCTCTGTTTACCTATACAAACCAGTGATTCTTTCGTGGTGTTCCACAGAAAACTCGGCTCTAGAAGTCGACGATTTAGCGCAAAAGCACTTAGCCCACGCGCACACGGGCGGCCAGACTTTACGCCAATGTGCACACTCTGCGTGTTCACAATTGTAGTCACCGCTCTGAAATATCTCTGTTTACCTATACCAACCGGTGATTTTTTCGTGGCGGTCCACAGAAATCTCGGCTTTCTAGAAGTCGACGATTTAGCGCAAAAAAAAATTATCGCACGCGCACACAGGAGGCATGACTTCATGAAAATATGCACACTCTGCTTGTTAACATTTGTAGTCATCGCTCTGAAATATCTCTGTTTAACTCTACCGACCGGTGATTCTTTCGTGGCGGTCCACAGAAAACCCGGGTTTCTAGAACTCGACGATTTGGCGAAAAAAAAAACTTAGCTCACGCGCACACGAGCGGCGTGGCTTTATGCCAATGTGCACACTCTGCGTGTTAAGAATTGTGGTCATCGCTCTGAAATATGTCTGTTAACCTCTACCAACCGGTGATTTTTTCGTGGCGGTCCACAGAAATCTCGGGTTTCTAGAATTCGACGATTTAGCGCAAAAAACATTTATCGCACGCGTACACGGGCGGCATGACTTTATGCCAATGTGTACACTCTGCGTGGTAACAATTGTAGTCACCGCTCTCAAATATCTCTGTTTACCTATACAAACCGGTGATTCTTTCGTGGCGGTCCATAGAAAACTCACGTCTCGAGAAGTCGTCGATTTAGTGCAAAAAACACTTAGCGCACGCGCACACGGGCGGCATGACTTTATGCCAATGTGCACCCTCTGCGTGTTCACAATTGTAGTCACCGCACTGCAATATCTGTGTTTACCTATACTAACCGGTGATTCTTTCGTGTTGGTCCACAGAAAACTCGGCTCTCTAGAAGTCGACGATCTTACGCAAAAAATACTTAGCCCACGTGCACACGAGCGGCGTGACGTTATGCCATTTTGCGCACTCTGCGTGTTAACAATTGTAGCCATCGCTCTGAAATATCTCTGTTACGCTTTACCAACCAGTGATTTATTAGTGGCGGTCCACAGAAATGTCGGCTTTCTAGAAGTCGACGATTTAGCGCAAAAAACATTTATGGCACGCGCACACGGGAGGCATGACTTCATGACAATATACACACTCTGCTTGTTAACATTTGTAGTCATCGCTCTGAAATATCTCTGTTTACCTCTACCAACCGGTGATTCTTTGGTGGCGGTCCACAGAAAACTCGGCTCTCTAGAAGTCGACGATTTAGCGCAAAAAAACACTAAGCGCATGGGCAGACGGGCGGCATGACTTTATGCCAATGTGTACACTCTGCGTGTTAACAATTGTAGTCATCGCTCTGAAATATCTCTGTTAACCTCTACATACCGGTGATTCTTTCGTGGCGGCCCACAGAAAACTCGGCTTTCTAGAAGTCGACGATCTTGCGCAAAAAATACTTAGCTCACGTGCACACGAGCGGCGTGACATTATGCCAATGTGCACACTCTGCGTGTTAACAATTGTAGTCATCGCTCTTAAATATCTCTGTTAACCTCTACCAACCGGTGATTTTTTTTTGTGGCGGTCCATAGATATCTCGGCTTTCTAGAAGTCGACGATTTAGCGCAAAAAAACACGTAGCTCATGCGCACACGTGCGGCATGACTTTATGCCAATGTGCACACTCTGCGTGTTAACAATTGTAGTCATCGGTCTCAAACATCTATGTTTACCTCTACCGACCGGTGATTATTTCGTGGTGGTCCACAGGAAACTCACGTCTCGAGAAGTCGTCGATTTAGCGCAAAAAACACTTAGCGCACGCGCACACGGGCGGCATGACTGTATGCCAATGTGCACCCTCTGCGTGTTCACAATTGTAGTCACCGCACTGCAATATCTGTGTTTACCTATACTAACCGGTGATTCTTTCGTGTTGGTCCACAGAAAACTCGGCTTTCTAGAGGTCGACGATTTTACGCAAAAAATACTTAGCCCACGTGCACACGAGCGGCATGACTTTATGCCATTGTGCGCACTCTGCGTGTTAACCATTGTAGCCATCGCTCTGAAATATCTCTGTTACCCTTTACCAACCAGTGATTTTTTAGTGGCGGTCCACAGAAATGTCCGCTTTGTAGAAGTCGACGATTGAGCGCAAAAAACATTTATGGCACGCGCACACGAGCGACATGACTTTATGCCAATGTGCACATTCTGCGTGTTAACAATTGTAGTCACCGCTCTCAAATATCTCTGTTTACCTATACAAACCAGTGATTCTTTCGTGGTGTTCCACAGAAAACTCGGCTCTAGAAGTCGACGATTTAGCGCAAAAGCACTTAGCCCACGCGCACACGGGCGGCCAGACTTTACGCCAATGTGCACACTCTGCGTGTTCACAATTGTAGTCACCGCTCTGAAATATCTCTGTTTACCTATACCAACCGGTGATTTTTTCGTGGCGGTCCACAGAAATCTCGGCTTTCTAGAAGTCGACGATTTAGCGCAAAAAAAAATTATCGCACGCGCACACAGGAGGCATGACTTCATGACAATATGCACACTCTGCTTGTTAACAATTGTAGTCATCGCTCTGAAATATCTCTGTTTACCTGTGCCAACCGGTGATTCTTTTGTGGCGGTCCACAGAAAACTCGGCTTTCTAGTGCTCGACGATTTAGCGCAAAAAAAACACTTAGCTTACGCGCACACGAACGACATGACTTTATGCCAATGTGCACACTCTGCGTGTTAACAAGTGTAGTCACGGCTCTGCAATATCTCTGTTTACCTCTACCGACCGGTGATTCTTTCGTGGCGGTCCACAGAAAACTCGGCTTTCTAGAACTCGACGATTTAGCGAAAAAAACACTTAGCGAACGCGCACACGGGCGGCATGACTTTATGTCAGTGTGCACCCTCTGCGTGTTAACAAGTGTAGTCACCGCTCTCAAATATCTCTGTTTACCTATACAAACCGGTGATTCTTTCGTGGTGTTCCACAGAAAACTCGGCTCTAGAAGTCGACGATTTAGCGCAGAAGCACTTAGCGCACGCGCACACGGGCGGCCAGACTTTATGCCAATGTGCACACTCTGCGTGTTAACAATTGTAGTCATCGCTCTTAAGAGGAAGCTTTAGCTCGGGCCCAACTCCGACGCGGCCTATTCAAATACATGTAAAACGCAAAAACGTTTTTCTGAGATAACCCCTGCACCGATTTTGATGAAATTTGTTGCATTTGAAAGAGAAAGTTAAATTCTAGTGACTGTTGGAAGCGGAATTTCGATTTAGGGCTTAAATATTCTTAACACGATTTTCAAATATTTGACCGTTTGAAAAAAATAGAAGCACGAAGTTTACAAAGTCATAGCTCTGCATCAAGAACTGATATCGCGGTTCTGTAAACGGCATCCATTAGATCATTCAAAGCGGACAAATTCAATATGTCATTTTACATCTTACGTGAATTTGTTATGTTGGTTACACCGGTTTTTCATAAGTTGTATTTTCCTATGATTAAATTTTTTGATATTCATGTGTAACATCTCAATTTTGTCCGCTTTAGATTTACTATTAGATGCAATTCACAGAATTGTATTATCATTTTTAGTGGTTGAGTTACAGAGTTATAAACCTGATAGATTCATTTTTTGAAAATTTTCTATTTTTATCAATTTATAATAAAAAATTTACGACCTAACTCAAAAATTCGAAACCAACAGTCACTAGATTTTAGGTTTTTCTTTTAAATGCAACAAACCTCGTCAAATTTGGTGCAGTGGTTGCCGAGAAAAACGAATTCTCCTTTTACATGTATTTAGATAGGAGCAACCGAGCTAAAGCTTCCTCTTAAATATCTCTGTTAACCTCTACCAACCGGTGATTTTTTTGTGGCGGTCCATAGATATCTCGGCTTTCTAGAAGTCGACGATTTAGCGCAAAAAAAACACGTAGCTCATGCGCACACGAGCGGCATGACTTTATGCCAATGTGCACACTCTGCGTGTTAACAATTGTAGTCACCGTTCTTCAATATCTCTGTTTACCTTTACCGACCGGTGATTCTTTCGTGGCGGTCCACAGAAAACCCGGGTTTCTAGAACTCGACGATTTAGCGCAAGAAACACTTAGCACACGCGTACACGGGCGGCTTGACTTTATGCCAATGTGTACACTCAGCGCGTTAACAACTGTAGTCATCGCTCTCAAACATCTATGTTTACCTCTACCGACCGGTGATTATTTCGTGGTGGTCCACAGAAAGCTCACGTCTCGAGAAGTCGTCGATTTAGCGCAAAAAACACTTAGCGCACGCGCACACGGGCGGCATGACTGTATGCCAATATGCACCCTCTGCGTGTTCACAATTGTAGTCACCGCACTGCAATATCTGTGTTTACCTATACTAACTGGTGATTCTTTCGTGTTGGTCCACAGAAAACTTGGCTCTCTAGAAGTCGAGGATTTAGCGCAAAAAAACACTAAGCGCATGCGCAGACGGGCGGCATGACTTTATGCCAATGTGTACACTCTGCGTGTTAAGAATTGTAGTCATCGCTCTGAAATATCTCTGTTTACCTGTACCAACCGGTGATTCTTTCGTGGCGGTCCACAGAAAACTCGGCTTTCTAGTGCTCGACGATTTAGCGCAAAAAAACACTTAGCTTACGCGCACACGAACGACATGACTTTATGCCAATGTGCACACTCTGCGTGTTAACAAGTGTAGTCACTGCTCTGCAATATCTCTATTTACCTCTACCGACCGGTGATTCTTTCGTGGCGGTCCACAGAAAACTCGGCTTTCTAGAACTCGACGATTTAGCGAAAAAAAAACTTAGCTCACGCGCACACGAGCGGCGTGACTTTATGCCAATGTGCACACTCTGCGTGTTAAGAATTGTGGTCATCGCTCTGAAATATCTCTGTTAACCTCTACCAACCGGTGATTCTTTCGTGGTGGTCCACAGAAAACTCGGTTTTCTAGAAGTCGACGATTTTGCGCAAAAAACACTTAGCGCACGCGCACACGGGCGGCATGACTTTGTGCCAATGTGCACAATCTGCGTGTTAACAATTGTAGTCACTGCTCTGAAATATATCTGTTTACCTATACCAACCGTTAGTGGTGGTCCACAAAAAACTCGGCTTTCTAGAATTCGACGATTTTGCGCAAAAAACACTTAACTCACGTGCACATGAGCGGCATGACTTTATGCCAATGTGCACAGTCGGCGTGTTCACAAGTGTAGTCACCGCTCTGCAATATCTCTGTTAACCTCTACCGACCGGTGATTCTTTCGCGGTGGTCCACAGAAAACCCGGGTTTCTATAATTCTACGATTTACAGCAAAAAAAAAACTTAGCTTACGCGCGCACGAGCGGCATGACTTTGTGATAATGTGGACACTCTGCGTGTTAACAATTGTAGTCACCGCTCTGAAATGTCTTTGTTTACCTCTACCAACCGGTGATTCTCTCGTGGTGGTCCACAGAAAACTCAAGTCTCGAGAAGTCGTCGACTTAGCGCAAAAAACACTTAGCGAACGCGCACACGGGCGGCATGACTTTATGTCAATGTGCACCCTTTGCGTGTTAACAAGTATAGCCACCGCTCTCAAATATCTCTGTTTACCTATACAAACCGGTGATTCTTTCGTGGTGTTCCACAGAAAACTCGGCTCTAGAAGTCGACGATTTAGCGCAGAAGCACTTAGCGCACGCGCACACGGGCGGCCAGACTTTATGCCAATGTGCACACTCTGCGTGTTAACAATTGTAGTCATCGCTCTTAAGAGGAAGCTTTAGCTCGGGCCCAACTCCGACGCGGCCTATTCAAATACATGTAAAACGCAAAAACATTTTTCTGAGATAACCCCTGCACCGATTTTGATGAAATTTGTTGCATTTGAAAGAGAAAGTTAAATTCTAGTGACTGTTGGAAGCGGAATTCCGATTTAGGGCTTAAATATTCTTAACACGATTTTCAAATATTTGACCGTTTGAAGAAAATAAAAGCACGAAGTTTACAAAGTCATAGCTCTGCATCAAGAACTGATATCGCGGTTCTGTAAAAGGCATCCATTAGATCATTCAAAGCGGACAAATTCAATATGTCATTTTACATCTTACGTGAATTTGTTATGTTGGTTACACCGGTTTTGCATAAGTTGTATTTTCCTATGATTAAATTTTTTGATATTCATGTGTAACATCTCAATTTAGTCCGCTTTAGATTTACTATTAGATGCAATTCACAGAATTGTATTATCATTTTTAGTGGTTGAGTTACAGAGTTATAAACCTGATAGATTCATTTTTTGAAAATTTTCTATTTTTGCCAATTTATAATAAAAAAATTGACGACCTAACTCAAAAATTCGAAACAAACAGTCACTAGATTTTAGGTTTGTCTTTTAAATGCAACGAACCTCGTCAAATTTGGTGCAGTGGTTGCCGAGAAAAACGAATTCTCCTTTTACATGTATTTGGATAGGAGCAACCAAGATAAAGCTTCCTCTCAAATATCTCTGTTAACCTCTACCAACCGGTGATTTTTTTGTGGCGGTCCATAGATATCTCGGCTTTCTAGAAGTCGACGATTTAGCGCAAAAAAACACTAAGCGCATGCGCAGACGAGCGGCATGACTTTATGCCAATGTGTACTCTCTGCGTGTTAACAATTGTAGTCATCGCTCTGAAATATCTCTGTTTACCTGTACCAACCGGTGATTCTTTCGTGGCGGTCCACAGAAAACTCGGCTTTCTAGTGCTCGACGATTTAGCGCTAAAAAACACTTAGCTTACGCGCACACGAACGACATGACTTTATGCCAATGTGCACACTCTGCGTGTTAACAAGTGTAGTCACTGCTCTGCAATATCTCTGTTTACCTCTGCCGACCGGTGATTCTTTCGTGGCGGTCTACAGAAAACCCGGGTTTCTATAACTCGACGATTTAGCACAAAAAACACTTAGCGCACGCGCACACGGGCGGCATGACTTTATGCCATTGTGTACACTCTGCGTGTTAACAATTAAAATTAGCCAAACGTTCACCTAGCGTAAACCGCTGGACCAAATACAAACTGGCGGCAGATGAGTATGTAGCCGCACTTAAGCAAGCCAAAGATCACTTTCTTGGCAATACCTTGCCTTTAATGCTGAAAACCGACACCAAGAAATTCTGGCGCGTCATTAACCCCAAGGCGAACGACATAATAACCTTAATCGACAGCTCTGGAAATGTTATTCCAACTAATCAATGTGCGTCCGCGCTTAATGATGTTTTCATGCACAACTTTTCATCAACTACACACATTACCCTTCCATCCACGCACGACTACGATTACCAAGCAATGTTTCCCATAATCATTGAACCAGCAGGCATCGTGCCAATTATCTCATCTTTAAAGCTATCTTCGGCTCCAGGACACGATTTAATAAACGCGAAATTTTTGAAAAGCACTAGCTGTTACTCTTCAATTTTCCTAGGAATGATCTTCCAACAGTCGCTAGATAAGGGTTCTTTGCCTGATGAATGGAAGATTGGGAAGGTGATCCCACTCCATAAGTCGGGTGACAAGCATTCTCCATATAACTACCGCCCTATCTCGCTCACTTCCATTCCATGTAAGATGTTAGAACATATACTTGCCTCTAATCTTGCTAGCTTTCTTGAAACTAACTCATTTTTTTCACCATCGCAACATGGCTTCCGCAAGACGTATTCATGTGAAACACAACTAGTTTTATTTACGCACAAGCTAAACGTCATTCTTGACCGCTCTTCAACTGCCGACTGTATATTCTTAGACTTTTCGAAAGCGTTTGACAAAGTGTGCCATAACCTTCTAATGTTTAAGTTGCATCGAATTAACATTGATCCCAGACTGCTTGCATGGCTTGAGTGCTTTCTTTCTAACCGTTCGCAGTTTGTCTTTGCTAATGACTCAAACTCTCAAACGAGCAGAGTACAGTCCGGCGTACCTCAAGGGTCGGTACTTGGTTCCCTCCTTTTTTTAATTTACATAAATGATCTACCCTCTTGTGTTTCCTCTAACATTCACTTATTCGCCGATGATTGTGTAATTTTCAGGGAAATAATATGTGACACTGATATATCTTCTCTTCAATCCGACCTTAACGCTATTTCTACTTGGTGCCAATCATGGTCAATGGAATTAAATATTAAAAAATGTAAATTTATGCGCGTGTCCAGAACTTCTAACCAGCTTCCTTCTTACTGCATTAATAATCTCCCCTTAGACTCTGTTTCCTCCTACAAATATCTTGGTGTCCATATTACTAGAAACCTCTCGTGGTCCATGCACGCTTCTTACGTAATTAAAAATGCTAACCGCATGCTGGGATACCTAAAACGCAATTTCACTAAGGCACCATCTTCCCTAAAATTAATGTTATACAAGTCACTAGTTCGCTCAAAACTTGAGTACGCCGCAGTAGTTTGGGATCCCTTTCAGAAAAACCTAATTCACTCTTTAGAAATGGTACAAAATAACTCTGCTCGTTTCGTTTTTTCTAATTATAACCGAACTGCCAGCACTTCTGTAATGAAATTAAACCTTGATTTGCCATCTTTAGCCTCTCGCCGTAAAGGCCTTAGACTTTCACTTTTTCATAAGATATTTCATCATCCTTCACTTCGCGACGAACTTATCTCCCCTCCTCAATACATTTCATCAAGGTTAGATCACAATAACAAAGTTGGAATTTCATTATGCCAAACCAATGTCATGTCTCATTCATTCCTCCCGCGTACATCTGCCGAGTGGAATCGCCTACCAGCCTCAACCGCTACTATTGTTGACCATCAGCACTTCACGGCAGTATTAGATAACATTGTATAACTGGAGAATTTCATTCGTGTTTTTGTACTACCAATTGTATAACTGTTTTTGTATTACCGGAACACTGTAGTACTGCACTGCATGCACCGTATTTAATTTTATTGACCAGCACTCCAGGAACCCTCAGATAACATTGTATAACCGAGAACCATCTATTTCTGTACTATTAACTATTTTGCTGCACTGTACTTTTTTTTTGTATTTGATGTAACCACTCCCCTCTTTAATGCCTCTGGCCCTGAGGGTACACGAAATAAATAAATAAATAAATTGTAGTCATCGCTCTGAAATATCTCTGTTTACCTCTACCAACCGGTGATTCTTTCGCGGCGGTCCACAGAAAACTCGGCTTTCTAGAACTCGACGATTTAGCAAAAAAAAAACTTAGCTCACGCGCACACGAGCGGCGTGACTTTATGCCAATGTGCACACTCTGCGTGTTAAGAATTGTGGTCATTGCTCTGAAATATCTCTGTTAACCTCTACCAACCGGTGATTTTTTCGTGGCGGTCCACAGAAATCTCGGCTTTCTAGAAGTCGACGATTTAGCGGAAAAAACATTTATCGCACGCGCACACGAGCGGCATGACTTTATGCCAATGTGCACATTCTGCGTGTTAACAATTGTAGTCACCGCTCTCAAATATCTCTGTTTACCTATACAAACCGGCGATTCTTTCGTGGTGTTCCAGAGAAAACACGGCTCTAGAAGTCGACGATTTAGCGCAAAAGCACTTAGCGCACGCGCACAAGGGCGGCCAGACTTTATGCCAATGTGCACACTCTGCGTGTTAACAATTGTAGTCACCGCTCTGAAATACCTCTGTTTACCTATACCAACCGGTGATTCTTTCGTGGTGGTCCACAGAAAACTCGGTTTTCTAGAAGTCGACGATTTTACGCAAAAAACACTTAGCGCACGCGCACACGGGCGGCATGACTTTGTGCCAATGTGCACAATCTGCGTGTTAACAATTGTAGTCACTGCTCTGAAATATATCTGTTTACCTATACCGACCGTTAGTGGTGGTCCACAAAAAAGTCGGCGTTCTAGAATTCGACGATTTTGCGCAAAAAACACTTAGCTCACGTGCACATGAGCGGCATTACTTTATGCCAATGTGCACACTCTGCGTGTTAACAAGTGTAGTCACCGCTCTGCAATATCTCTGTTAACCTCTACCGACCGGTGACTCTTTCGCGGCGGTCCACAGAAAACCCGGGTTTCTATAATTCTACGATTTACAGCAAAAAAAAAAAAAAACTTAGCTTACGCGCGCACGAGCGGCATGACTTTGTGATAATGTGGACAATCTGCGTGTTAACAATTGTAGTCACCGCTCTGAAATGTCTTTGTTTACCTCTACCAACCGGTGATTCTTTCGTGGCGGTCCACAGAAAACTCGGCCCTCTAGAAGTCGACGATTCAGCGCAAAATACAGTTAGCGCAGGCGTACACGGGCGGCATGACTTTATGCCAATGTGTACACTCTGCGTGTTAACAATTGTAGTCATCGCTCTGAAATATCTCTGTTTACCTGTACCAACCGGTGATTCTTTCGTGGCGGTCCACAGAAAACTCGGCTTTCTAGTGCTCGACGATTTAGCGCAAAAAAACTCTTAGCTTACGCGCACACGAACGACATGACTTTATGCCAATGTGCACACTCTGCGTGTTAACAAGTGTAGTCACTGCTCTGCAATATCTCTGTTTACCTCTACCGACCGGTGATTCTTTCGTGGTGGTCCACAGAAAACCCGGGTTTCTATAACTCGACGATTTAGCACAAAAAACACTTAGCGCACGCGCACACGGGCGGCATGACTTTATGCCATTTTGTACACTCTGCGTGTTAACAATTGTAGTCATCGCTCTGAAATATCTCTGTTTACCTCTACCAACCGGTGATTATCTCGTGGTGGTCCACAGAAAACTCAAGTCTGGAGAAGTCGTCGATTTAGCGCAAAAAACACTTAGCGCACGCGCACACGGGCGGCATGACTTTATGCCAATGTGCACCCTCTGCGTGTTAACAAGTGTAGTCACCGCTCTCAAATATCTCTGTTTACCTATACAAACCGGTGATTCTTTCGTGGTGTTCCACAGAAAACTCGGCTCTAGAAGTCGACGATTTAGCGCAAGAGCACTTAGCGCACGCGCACACGGGCGGCCAGACTTTATGCCAATGTGCACCCTCTGCGTGTTAACAAGTGTAGTCACCGCTCTCAAATATCTCTGTTTACCTATACAAACCGGTGATTCTTTCGTGGTGTTCCACAGAAAACTCGGCTCTAGAAGTCGACGATTTAGCGCAAGAGCACTTAGCGCACGCGCACACGGGCGGCCAGACTTTATGCCAATGTGCACACTCTGCGTGTTAACAATTGTAGTCATCGCTCTTAAGAGGAAGCTTTAGCTCGGGCCCAACTCCGACGCGGCCTATTCAAATACATGTAAAACGCAAAAACGTTTTTCTGACATAACCCCTGCACCGATTTTGATGAAATTTGTTGAATTTGAAAGAGAAAGTTAAATTCTAGTGACTGTTGGAAGCGGAATTTCGATTTAGGGCTTAAATATTGTCACAGTCGGTAATGTGGAAAGAAGACGACGCTGATGGTGGTCTTGGAGACGACGAAGTGTTTTAGCAAGATCGATGCTCTACGCTTGTTGGCTCAGCCATTAAAAGCTACCTGTAAATAGACGAACGCTTCTTCCTTCCCGTAACATCATTGGTGGACGTGCGGGGTAATCGAGCAAGACGGAGCTCCACAGCGGACGTAACCTGGCCGCCATGTCTTCCGAAGGAGACAGTTCAGCCGCGGCCCCGTCGTCGCCCCCGACAGTCATCCTGGCCCAGCCTCGCGACCCTGGCATGTTTTCCGGGATTGACAACGTTGACGTCGATGACTGGTTACAGAATTATGAACGGGTCAGCGCATACAACAGGTGGGATAACACGCTTATGCTGGCTAATGTAATATTCTACCTCAAGAAAACAGCACGGGTCTGGTTCGAAACACATGAAGAAGAGATTACGAGTTGGGACCAGTGCAAACAGAAGCTTAGGGATTTGTTCGGCAAACCCGTCGGCCGCCAACGTGCTGCAAAGAAGGACCTTGGGACCCGTGTACAGACGTCCACTGAATCGTACGTGGCCTATATCCAGGACGTCCTCGCTCTTTGCCGCAAAGTAGATAACAATATGGCAGAGGCAGACAAGGTCAGCCACGTCTTAAAGGGCATCGCGGACGACGCGTTTAACCTGCTTGTTTATAAGAACATCACAACGGTCAATGAGATCATTAACGAATGTCGCCGGTTTGAAGACGCGAAGAGTCGCCGCATAGTTCAACAGTTTACGCGCCTACCTAATACCGCAGCTTCGTCGACGTGCGAAGACATTTGTCCACCGCGTGAGCCTACCTCCTCCGAGAACGTCGTCCGTATCGTTCGGCGAGAAATCGAAGCAGCGTCTCCTGCCACGCCTGTGACGCAGTGCTTTGACGATTCCCGGCCGCTTGTGTCACTCATTCAGTCGGTCATTCGCCAAGAACTTGCGAATGTAGGTCTTCCATCCATCTGTTCCGCCAGCCGTCCTGACTTTGCTTCGTCTGCTGCCTCTGCCCCTGTTCACCGGAGCCAATACGGTCCGTATCCGAGCTATCGCAACCCGGCCGAATGGCGCACCCATGACGATAGACCCATCTGTTTTTACTGTGGACGTGTGGGCCACATCTCTCGCCACTGTCGAAGTTCCTGGCCAGCCCACTCACGACCAAGCTTTCCCGCCTATCGCCGCTCCCCACTGAATCCTCGCCCGCCATCACTCTCCACCGAGGTTGAAGACGCACCTGACAACGCTCGAGCCACCGCGACCAGCCGATCGCCATCACCACATAGTCGCCGCTCCCGTTCGCCCCAGCTGCGTCGCTCTCCATCCCCAGCTTACCGTCGCCGCTCTCCGACGGGAAACTAACTGGGGCAGCTCCTGGAGGTGACGCTGCTCTAGAACACCGGCCTGAAATTCCTCTGCTGACCCTGCCCACTAATCGGAACCTTCTGGACGTGGACGTGGATGGTTTGCCCGTTACAGCACTCATCGACACTGGAGCCCAAATTTCCATCATGAGTGCGGAGCTTCGAACGCGCTTGAAAAAGGTACTTACCCCTGCTCCGACTCGACTGCTCCAGGTCGCCGATGGTGGAACTCCGGCTGTGCTTGGAATGTGTACTGCTCGTGTCAGTGTCGCCGGTCGCCACACGTCCGTTTTGTTTAGTGTGCTTGAACGTTGCCCTCACAATGTGATCCTCGGACTCGACTTTTTGTCCGCCCATTCTGCTCTGATTGACTGTTCCGCCGGTGTCGTACAACTTGACTTACCCCTACCTGTTCCCATTGACCTTCCTGCTCAAGGTCCAGCTCAGCTTTGTTCCGCGGATTTTATACGCCTGCCATCTCTTGCAGCAACCTTCATCCCTGTTTTAGCCAGCCCACCTGTACCTGATGGAGACTATGTCCTCACTCCCGCGACGTCAGTCCTGCTTTCTCACAATGTCTCCTTCCCACACACCATCGTTTCTGTTGCGGACAATCAGACATGTCTTCCGATCCTAAATTTCGGACAGTGCCCGCAAGTAGTTCCTCGAGGCATGTCTCTTGCCACGTTGTCACCAACGCACGAGTGCCACATTTCTGCTCTATCTGTTGCGCCGTCTTCGACCACTGCTCATTCTGCGCCTTCTGCATCAGCCCCGACCGATGACTTTACAAAGATGATTGCACCGGACCTCTCCACCCAACAAGCCGCACAGCTCCGTGGCCTCCTCGAGTCCTACTCCGACATTTTCGATCTGAACGATCGCCCTTTGCGTCAAACTACGGTCGTGACGCATCGGATAAATACCGGCGATGCAGCACCTGTTCGCAGACGCCCATACCGGGTGTCGCCCTCTGAACGACAAGTTATCCAGAGCGAGGTTGACAAGATGCTTGCCAAAGGGATTATTGAACACTCTTCCAGTCCGTGGGCGTCCCCTGTTGTTCTCGTCAAAAAGAAGGATAACAGCTGGCGATTCTGCGTTGACTATCGTCATCTAAACACGATCACCAAGAAAGATGTGTATCCACTTCCCCGCATTGACGATGCTCTGGATTGTCTCCACGGTGCCACTTATTTTTCATCTATAGACCTTCGCTCTGGATATTGGCAAATTGCCGTGGATGACATGGACCGTGAAAAGACCGCATTCGTCACACCAGACGGCCTATATCAGTTCCGAGTAATGCCATTTGGCTTGTGCAATGCCCCGGCGACCTTTGAACGGATGATGGACATGCTCTTGCGTGGTTTGAAATGGTCCATCTGTTTGTGCTACTTGGATGACGTCATCGTCTTCTCTTCAACTTTTGCGACACATCTTGAAAGACTTTCATCTGTTCTTTCTGTTTTTCGCACCGCTGGCTTACAGCTCAACTCGTCCAAGTGCCACTTCGGTCACCGCCAAATAACTATGCTCGGACACCTTGTCGATTCGTCAGGCATTCGCCCCGACCCCGCTAAAGTTCATGCTGTGCAGAATTTCCCTGTACCAACTTGTGCCAAAGATGTTCGCAGCTTTATGGGCCTTTGCTCTTACTTCCGCAGGTTTGTGGAAAATTTCGCCCATGTTGCCCGTCCCCTCACTGACCTCCTGAGGAAAGACGTTCCTTTCTATTGGGGCTCTGAACAAGCGTCTGCTTTCTCGCAGCTCATCACGCTGCTTACTACACCTCCTGTTCTCGCCCATTTTGACCCCTCCGCTCCGACAGAAATCCGCACTGACGCCAGTGGCTACGGAATCGGTGCAGTTTTAGCTCAACGCCAATGTGGGCACGACCGCGTTATCGCCTACGCCAGTCGCCTCCTCTCTCCCGCCGAGCGGAATTACTCGATTACTGAGCGCGAGTGCCTCGCCCTCATTTGGGCGGTGGGCAAGTTCCGACCCTACATATATGGACGACCATTTACAGTTACAACCGACCACCACGCCCTTTGTTGGCTTTCCTCCCTCAAGGATCCCACCGGCCGCCTCGGTCGCTGGGCCCTACGGCTGCAAGAATACACCTACACTGTGGTCTACAAGTCGGGTCGTCTACATCAGGACGCCGACTGCCTGTCTCGTCATCCCGTCGATGTACCGGACGGTTTAGTGGATGTCGCACCGATCTGCGTTCTTTCCCTCTCAGCCTTGCAAGACATTGGCGCTGAACAACGACGCGACGAGTCGTTACGCCCCATTATCGAACGCCTGCTCTCTGCTCCGTCTGACCCATCCCTTCACATGTTCGTGCTACAAAATGGCATCCTGTATCGCCGCAACATGCACCCCGATGGGCCCGAGCTCCTAACCGTCATTCCGTCTCATCTGCAAACGATTGTACTGCAGCAACTGCACGACGTTCCCACCGCTGGACACCTTTGCGTCACGCGGACCTATGACCGAATTCGGCGACGGTTTTTCTGGCCACGTCTCAACCGCTCCGTCCGGCGCTATGTTGCCGCGTGTGAGTCGTGTCAACGCCGAAAAAGACCAGCTGTGCCTCCTGCCGGACTGCTGCAGCCTTTCGATATACCGGCCGACCCTTTTTTTCGCGTTGGCCTTGATCTCCTTGGACCATTCCCTATATCCGAGGATGGAAATAGGTGGATTGCCGTCGCTACGGACTATACAACTCGCTATGCCATTACTAGAGCCCTACCGACCAGCTGCGCTACAGACGTCGCTCATTTCTTGCTTCACGACGTTATCTTGCACCACGGTGCACCTCGTCAACTTCTCACCGATCGTGGCAGATACTTTCTTGCCAAAGTCATAGACGACCTACTTCGATCATGTGCTACTAAACATAAACTTACTACCGCTTAGCATCCTCAAACTAACGGTCTTACCGAACGCCTGAACCGCACATTAACGGACATGCTCGCAATGTATGTTTCCTCCGATCACCGCGACTGGGACATTGCTCTACCATTTGTCACGTTCGCCTACAATTCCTCGCGCCACGACACAGCTGGCTATTCACCCTTCTATCTCCTCTTCGGCCGTGAGCCGACTTTGCCTTTCGAGACACTCCTCTCGACCACGCTCGACTCGCCGACAGAGTACACTCGGGATGTAATAGCTACAGCGACCCAAGCACGCCAGATTGCCCGCATTCGTCTGTCTGCTTCCCAGACACGCCAGAAGTACCGTTACGACAAGCGCCATCACGACGTGAACTACGAACCAGGCGCTCTTGTGCTAGTATGGTATCCAGCTCGGCATGTTGGTCTTTCAGAGAAATTACTCTCGCGATACTATGGCCCTTACCGCATCCTTCGCCAGGTGACCCCTGTCACATATGAAGTCTCTCCGCTGAATGCCACGGTGCCTTCACCCCTCTCTGACATCATCCACGTCAGCCGTCTCAAACCTTACCTTTCTTCGACCGATGAGCCGCCCCAATCAGGTGCTTTTTCCGACGGGGGTGATGTCACAGTCGGTAATGTGGAAAGAAGACGACGCTGATGGTGGTCTTGGAGACGACGAAGAAGTGTTTTAGCAAGATCGATGCTCTACGCTTGTTGGCTCAGCCATTAAAAGCTACCTGTAAATAGACGAACGCTTCTTCCTTCCCGTAACAATATTCTTAACACGATTTTCAAATATTTGACCGTTTGAAAAAAATAGAAGCACGAAGTTTACAAAGTCATAGCTCTGCATCAAGAACTGATATCGCGGTTCTGTAAACGGCATCCATTAGATCATTCAAAACGGTCAAATTCAATATGTCATTTTACATCTTACGTGAATTTGTTATGTTGGTTACACCGGTTTTGCATAAGTTGTATTTTCCTATGATTAAATTTTTTGATATTCATGTGTAACATCTCAATTTTGTCCGCTTTATATTTACTATTAGATGCAATTCACAGAATTGTATTATCATTTTTAGTGGTTGAGTTACAGAGTTATAAACCTGATAGATTCATTTTTTGAAAATTTTCTATTTTTGCCAATTTATAATAAAAAATTGACGACCTAACTCAAAAATTCGAAACAAACAGTCACTAGATTTTAGGTTTGTCTTTTAAATGCAACAAACCTCGTCAAATGCGGTGCAGTGGTTGCCGAGAAAAACGAATTCTCCTTTTACATGTATTTAGATAGGAGCAACCAAGCTAAAGCTTCCTCTTAAATATCTCTGTTAACCTCTACCAACCGGTGATTTTTTTGTGGCGGTCCATAGATATCTCGGCTTTCTAGAAGTTGACGATTTAGCGCAAAAAACACGTAGCTCATGCGCACACGAGCGGCATGACTTTATGCCAATGTGCACACTCTGCGTGTTAACTATTGTAGTCACCGTTCTTCAATATCTCTGTTTACCTTTACCGACCGGTGATTCTTTCGTGGCAGTCCACAGAAAACCCGGGTTTCTAGAACTCGACGATTTAGCGCAAAAAAAACTTAGCTTACGCGCGCACGAGCGGCATGACTTTCAGTTCAGTTCAGTTTATTTTCCTTAAAGACCCCCGATTGCAGGGGTATTACATAAGGGGTGGGTACAAGATTCGGATTAAACACTAGTTCACGTAAAGTTCAAGTACGCATATATATACACATAGATAGTATACATAATCAAGTATATTCACACATGTATTTACACATATCAAAGCCTATATATGTAGACCAACATACACGTATGTAAATACAAACCACACATATAAGAAAAAAATCATGTACGATGTAGTTGGAGATGGTCAGTAACATGTTGTAAAAATATGGATGGGCAGATTATGTCGACAATGGCAGCGGGGAGGCCGTTCCAGTCTGCCGCCATGCGAAGAAAAAACGAGGCTAAAAATGTTGATGTGGGATAATGGGATGTGGGATAATGTGGACACTCTGCGTGTTAACAATTGTAGTCACCGCGTTGAAATGTCTCTGTTTACCTCTACCAACCGGTGATTCTTTCGTGGCGGTCCACAGAAAACTCGGCCCTCTAGAAGTCGACGATTCAGCGCAAGAAACACTTAGCACACGCGTACACGGGCGGCTTGACTTTATGCCAATGTGTACACTCTGCGTGTTAACAACTGTAGTCATCGCTCTCAAACATCTATGTTTACCTCTACCGACCGGTGATTATTTCGTGGTGGTCCACAGAAAACTCACGTCTCGAGAAGTCGTCGATTTAGCGCAAAAAACACTTAGCGCACGCGCACACGGGTGGCATGACTGTATGCCAATGTGCACCCTCTGCGTGTTCACAATTGTAGTCACCTCACTGCAATATCTGTGTTTACCTATACTAACCGGTGATTCTTTCGTGTTGGTCCACAGAAAACTCGGCTCTCTAGAAGTCGACGATTTAGCGCAAAAAAACACTAAGCGCATGCGCAAACGAGCGGCATGACTTTATGCCAATGTGTACACTCTGCGTGTTAACAATTGTAGTCATCGCTCTGAGATATCTCTGTTTACCTGTACCAACCGGAGATTCTTTCGTGGCGGTCCACAGAAAACTCGGCTTTCTAGAACTCGACGATTTAGCGAAAAAAAAACTTAGCTCACGCGCACACGAGCGGCATGACTTTATGCCAATGTGCACACTCTGCGTGTTAACTATTGTAGTCACCGTTCTTCAATATCTCTGTTTACCTTTACCGACCGGTGATTCTTTCGTGGCGGTCCACAGAAAACCCGGGTTTCTAGAACTCGACGATTTAGCGCAAAAAAAACTTAGCTTACGCGCGCACGAGCGGCATGACTTTGGGATAATGTGGACACTCTGCGTGTTACAATTGTAGTCACCGCGTTGAAATGTCTCTGTTTACCTCTACCAACCGGTGATTCTTTCGTGGCGGTCCACAGAAAACTCGGCCCTCTAGAAGTCGACGATTCTGCGCAAGAAACACTTAGCACACGCGTGAACGGGCGGCTTGACTTTATGCCAATGTGTACACTCTGCGTGTTAACAACTGTAGTCATCGCTCTCAAACATCTATGTTTACCTCTACCGACCGGTGATTATCTCGTGGTGGTCCACAGAAAACTCGGCTCTCTAGAAGTCGACGATTTAGCGCAAAAAAACACTAAGCGCATGCGCAGACGAGCGGCATGACTTTATGCCAATGTGTACTCTCTGCGTGTTAACAATTGTAGTCATCGCTCTGAAATATCTCTGTTTACCTGTACCAACCGGTGATTCCTTCGTGGCGGTCCACAGAAAACTCGGCTTTCTAGTGCTCGACGATTTAGCGCTAAAAAACACTTAGCTTACGCGCACACGAACGACATGACTTTATGCCAATGTGCACACTCTGCGTGTTAACAAGTGTAGTCACTGCTTTGCAATATCTCTGTTTACCTCTACCGACCGGTGATTCTTTCGTGGCGGTCCACAGAAAACTCGGCTTTCTAGAACTCGACGATTTAGCGAAAAAAAAACTTAAATCACGCCACACGAGCGGCGTGACTTTATGCCAATGTGCACACTCTGCGTGTTAAGAATTGTGGTCATCGCTCTGAAATATCTCTGTTAACCTCTACCAACCGGTGATTTTTTCGTGGCGGTCCACAGAAATCTCGGCTTTCTAGAAGTCGACGATTTAGCGCAAAAAAAATTTATCGCACGCGCACACGAGCGGCATGACTTTATGCCAATGTGCACATTCTGCGTGTTAACAATTGTAGTCACCGCTCTCAAATATCTCTGTTTACCTATACAAACCGGCGATTCTTTCGTGGTGTTCCAGAGAAAACTCGGCTCTAGAAGTCGACGATTTAGCGCAAAAGCACTTAGCGCACGCGCACAAGGGCGGCCAGACTTTATGCCAATGTGCACACTCTGCGTGTTAACAATTGTAGTCACCGCTCTGAAATACCTCTGTTTACCTATACCAACCGGTGATTCTTTCGTGGTGGTCCACAGAAAACTCGGTTTTCTAGAAGTCGACGATTTTACGCAAAAAACACTTAGCGCACGCGCACACGGGCGGCATGACTTTGTGCCAATGTGCACAATCTGCGTGTTACCAATTGTAGTCACTGCTCTGAAATATATCTGTTTACCTATACCAACCGTTAGTGGTGGTCCACAAAAAACTCGGCGTTCTAGAATTCGACGATTTTGCGCAAAAAAAACTTAGCTTACGCGCGCACGAGCGGCATGACTTTGTGATAATGTGGACAATCTGCGTGTTAACAATTGAAGTCACCGCCCTGAAATGTCTTTGTTTACGTCTACCAACCGGTGATTCTTTCGTGGCGGTCCACAGAAAACTCGGCCCTCTAGAAGTCGACGATTTAGCACAAAAAACACTTAGCGCACGCGCACACGGGCGGCATGACTTTATGCCATTGTGTACACTCTGCGTGTTAACAATTGTAGTCATCGCTCTGAAATATCTCTGTTTACCTCTACCAACCGGTGATTCTTTCGCGGCGGTCCACAGAAAACTCGGCTTTCTAGAACTCGACGATTTAGCGAAAAAAAAAAACTTAGCTCACGCGCACACGAGCGGCGTGACTTTATGCCAATGTGCACACTCTGCGTGTTAAGAATTGTGGTCATCGCTCTGAAATATCTCTGTAAACCTCTACCAACCGGTGATTTTTTCGTGGCGGTCCACAGAAATCTCGGCTTTCTAGAAGTCGACGATTTAGCGAAAAAAAGATTTATCGTACGCGCACACGAGCGGCATGACTTTATGCCAATGTGCACATTCTGCGTGTTAACAATTGTAGTCACCGCTCTCAAATATCTCTGTTTACCTATACAAACCGGCGATTCTTTCGTGGTGTTCCAGAGAAAACTCGGCTCTAGAAGTCGACGATTTAGCGCAAAAGCACTTAGCGCACGCGCACAAGGGCGGCCAGACTTTATGCCAATGTGCACACTCTGCGTGTTAACAATTGTAGTCACCGTTCTGAAATACCTCTGTTTACTTATAAAAACCGGTGATTCTTTCGTGGTGGTCCACAGAAAACTCGGTTTTCTAGAAGTCGACGATTTTACGCAAAAAACACTTAGCGCACGCGCACACGGGCGGCATGACTTTGTGCCAATGTGCACAATCTGCGTGTTAACAATTGTAGTCACTGCTCTGAAATATATCTGTTTACCTATACCAACCGTTAGTGGTGGTCCACAAAAAAGTCGGCGTTCTAGAATTCGACGATTTTGCGCAAAAAAAACTTAGCTTACGCGCGCACGAGCGGCATGACTTTGTGATAATGTGGACAATCTGCGTGTTAACAATTGTAGTCACCGCCCTGAAATGTCTTTGTTTACGTCTACCAACCGGTGATTCTTTCGTGGCGGTCCACAGAAAACTCGGCCCTCTAGAAGTCGACGATTTAGCACAAAAAACACTTAGCGCACGCGCACACGGGCGGCATGACTTTATGCCATTGTGTACACTCTGCGTGTTAACAATTGTAGTCATCGCTCTGAAATATCTCTGTTTACCTCTACCAACCGGTGATTCTTTCGCGGCGGTCCACAGAAAACTCGGCTTTCTAGAACTCGACGATTTAGCGAAAAAAAAAACTTAGCTCACGCGCACACGAGCGGCGTGACTTTATGCCAATGTGCACACTCTGCGTGTTAAGAATTGTGGTCATCGCTCTGAAATATCTCTGTAAACCTCTACCAACCGGTGATTTTTTCGTGGCGGTCCACAGAAATCTCGGCTTTCTAGAAGTCGACGATTTAGCGAAAAAAAGATTTATCGTACGCGCACACGAGCGGCATGACTTTATGCCAATGTGCACATTCTGCGTGTTAACAATTGTAGTCACCGCTCTCAAATATCTCTGTTTACCTATACAAACCGGCGATTCTTTCGTGGTGTTCCAGAGAAAACTCGGCTCTAGAAGTCGACGATTTAGCGCAAAAGCACTTAGCGCACGCGCACAAGGGCGGCCAGACTTTATGCCAATGTGCACACTCTGCGTGTTAACAATTGTAGTCACCGTTCTGAAATACCTCTGTTTACTTATAATAACCGGTGATTCTTTCGTGGTGGTCCACAGAAATCTCGGTTTTCTAGAAGTCGACGATTTTACGCAAAAAACACTTAGCGCACGCGCACACGGGCGGCATGACTTTGTGCCAATGTGCACAATCTGCGTGTTAACAATTGTAGTCACTGCTCTGAAATATATCTGTTTACCTATACCAACCGTTAGTGGTGGTCCACAAAAATGTCGGCGTTCTAGAATTCGACGATTTTGCGCAAAAAAACTTAGCTTACGCGCGCACGAGCGGCATGACTTTGTGATAATGTGGACAATCTGCGTGTTAACAATTGTAGTCACCGCTCTGAAATGTCTTTGTTTACCTCTACCAACCGGTGATTCTTTCGTGGCGGTCCACAGAAAACTCGGCCCTCTAGAAGTCGACGATTCAGCGCAAAATACAGTTAGCGCAGGCGTACACGGGCGGCATGACTTTATGCCAATGTGTACACTCTGCGTGTTAACAATTGTAGTCATCGCTCTGAAATATCTCTGTTTACCTGTACCAACCGGTGATTCTTTCGTGGCGGTCCACAGAAAACTCGGCTTTCTAGTGCTCGACGATTTAGCGCAAAAAAACACTTAGCGCATGCGCAGACGAGCGGCATGACTTTATGCCAATGTGTACTCTCTGCGTGTTAACAATTGTAGTCATCGCTCTGAAATATCTCTTTTTACCTGTACCAACCGGTGATTCTTTCGTGGCGGTCCACAGAAAACTCGGCTTTCTAGTGCTCGACGATTTAGCGCTAAAAAACACTTAGCTTACGCGCACACGAACGACATGACTTTATGCCAATGTGCACACTCTGCGTGTTAACTATTGTAGTCACCGTTCTTCAATATCTCTGTTTACCTTTACCGACCGGTGATTCTTTCGTGGCGGTCCACAGAAAACCCGGGTTTCTAGAACTCGACGATTTAGCGCAAAAAAAACTTAGCTTACGCGCGCACGAGCGGCATGACTTTGGGATAATGTGGACACTCTGCGTGTTACAATTGTAGTCACCGCGTTGAAATGTCTCTGTTTACCTCTACCAACCGGTGATTCTTTCGTGGCGGTCCACAGAAAACTCGGCCCTCTAGAAGTCGACGATTCAGCGCAAGAAACACTTAGCACACGCGTGCACGGGCGGCTTGACTTTATGCCAATGTGTACACTCTGCGTGTTAACAACTGTAGTCATCGCTCTCAAACATCTATGTTTACCTCTGCCGACCGGTGATTATTTCGTGGTGGTCCACAGAAAACTCGGCTCTCTAGAAGTCGACGATTTAGCGCAAAAAAACACTAAGCGCATGCGCAGACGAGCGGCATGACTTTATGCCAATGTGTACTCTCTGCGTGTTAACAATTGTAGTCATCGCTCTGAAATATCTCTTTTTACCTGTACCAACCGGTGATTCTTTCGTGGCGGTCCACAGAAAACTCGGCTTTCTAGTGCTCGACGATTTAGCGCTAAAAAACACTTAGCTTACGCGCACACGAACGACATGACTTTATGCCAATGTGCACACTCTGCGTGTTAAGAAGTGTAGTCACTGCTCTGCAATATCTCTGTTTACCTCTACCGACCGGTGATTCTTTCGTGGCGGTCCACAGAAAACTCGGCTTTCTAGAACTCGACGATTTAGCGAAAAAAAAACTTAAATCACGCCACACGAGCGGCGTGACTTTATGCCAATGTGCACACTCTGCGTGTTAAGAATTGTGGTCATCGCTCTGAAATATCTCTGTTAACCTCTACCAACCGGTGATTTTTTCGTGGCGGTCCACAGAAATCTCGGCTTTCTAGAAGTCGACGATTTAGCGCAAAAAACATTTATCGCACGCGCACACGAGCGGCATGACTTTATGCCAATGTGCACATTCTGCGTGTTAACAATTGTAGTCACCGCTCTCAAATATCTCTGTTTACCTATACAAACCGGCGATTCTTTCGTGGTGTTCCAGAGAAAACTCGGCTCTAGAAGTCGACGATTTAGCGCAAAAGCACTTAGCGCACGCGCACAAGGGCGGCCAGACTTTATGCCAATGTGCACACTCTGCGTGTTAACAATTGTAGTCACCGCTCTGAAATACCTCTGTTTACCTATACCAACCGGTGATTCTTTCGTGGTGGTCCACAGAAAACTCGGTTTTCTAGAAGTCGACGATTTTACGCAAAAAACACTTAGCGCACGCGCACACGGGCGGCATGACTTTGTGCCAATGTGCACAATCTGCGTGTTAACAATTGTAGTCACTGCTCTGAAATATATCTGTTTACCTATACCAACCGTTAGTGGTGGTCCACAAAAAAGTCGGCGTTCTAGAATTCGACGATTTTGCGCAAAAAAAACTTAGCTTACGCGCGCACGAGCGGCATGACTTTGTGATAATGTGGACAATCTGCGTGTTAACAATTGTAGTCACCGCCCTGAAATGTCTTTGTTTACGTCTACCAACCGGTGATTCTTTCGTGGCGGTCCACAGAAAACTCGGCCCTCTAGAAGTCGACGATTTAGCACAAAAAACACTTAGCGCACGCGCACACGGGCGGCATGACTTTATGCCATTGTGTACACTCTGCGTGTTAACAATTGTAGTCATCGCTCTGAAATATCTCTGTTTACCTCTACCAACCGGTGATTCTTTCGCGGCGGTCCACAGAAAACTCGGCTTTCTAGAACTCGACGATTTAGCAAAAAAAAAAACTTAGCTCACGCGCACACGAGCGGCGTGACTTTATGCCAATGTGCACACTCTGCGTGTTAAGAATTGTGGTCATCGCTCTGAAATATCTCTGTTAACCTCTACCAACCGGTGATTTTTTCGTGGCGGTCCACAGAAATCTCGGCTTTCTAGAAGTCGACGATTTAGCGCAAAAAACATTTATCGCACGCGCACACGAGCGGCATGACTTTATGCCAATGTGTACACTCTGCGTGTTAACAACTGTAGTCATCGCTCTCAAACATCTATGTTTACCTCTACCGACCGGTGATTATTTCGTGGTGGTCCACAGAAAACTCGGCTCTCTAGAAGTCGACGATTTAGCGCAAAAAAACACTAAGCGCATGCGCAGACGAGCGGCATGACTTTATGCCAATGTGTACTCTCTGCGTGTTAACAATTGTAGTCATCGCTCTGAAATATCTCTGTTTACCTGTACCAACCGGTGATTCTTTCGTGGCGGTCCACAGAAATCTCGGCTTTCTAGAAGTCGACGATTTAGCGCAAAAAACATTTATCGCACGCGCACACGAGCGGCATGACTTTATGCCAATGTGCACATTCTGCGTGTTAACAATTGTAGTCACCGCTCTCAAATGTCTCTGTTTACCTATACAAACCGGCGATTCTTTCGTGGTGTTCCAGAGAAAACTCGGCTCTAGAAGTCGACGATTTAGCGCAAAAGCACTTAGCGCACGCGCACAAGGGCGGCCAGACTTTATGCCAATGTGCACACTCTGCGTGTTAACAATTGTAGTCACCGCTCTGAAATACCTCTGTTTACCTATACCAACCGGTGATTCTTTCGTGGTGGTCCACAGAAAACTCGGTTTTCTAGAAGTCGACGATTTTACGCAAAAAACACTTAGCGCACGCGCACACGGGCGGCATGACTTTGTGCCAATGTGCACAATCTGCGTGTTAACAATTGTAGTCACTGCTCTGAAATATATCTGTTTACCTATACCAACCGTTAGTGGTGGTCCACAAAAAAGTCGGCGTTCTAGAATTCGACGATTTTGCGCAAAAAAAACTTAGCTTACGCGCGCACGAGCGGCATGACTTTGTGATAATGTGGACAATCTGCGTGTTAACAATTGTAGTCACCGCCCTGAAATGTCTTTGTTTACGTCTACCAACCGCTGATTCTTTCGTGGCGGTCCACAGAAAACTCGGCCCTCTAGAAGTCGACGATTTAGCACAAAAAACACTTAGCGCACGCGCACACGGGTGGCATGACTTTGTGCCATTGTGTACACTCTGCGTGTTAACAATTGTAGTCATCGCTCTGAAATATCTCTGTTTACCTCTACCAACCGGTGATTCTTTCGCGGCGGTCCACAGAAAACTCGGCTTTCTAGAACTCGACGATGTAGCGAAAAAAAAACTTAGCTCACGCGCACACGAGCGGCGTGACTTTATGCCAATGTGCACACTTTGCGTGTTAAGAATTGTGGTCATCGCTCTGAAATATCTCTGTTAACCTCTACCAACCGGTGATTTTTTCGTGGCGGTCCACAGAAATCTCGGCTCTAGAAGTCGACGATTTAGCGCAAAAGCACTTAGCGCACGCGCACAAGGGCGGCCAGACTTTATGCCAATGTGCACACTCTGCGTGTTAACAATTGTAGTCACCGTTCTGAAATACCTCTGTTTACCTATAAAAACCGGTGATTCTTTCGTGGTGGTCTACAGAAAACTCGATTTCTAGAAGTCGACGATTTTACGCAAAAAACACTTAGCGCACGCGCACACGGGCGGCATGACTTTGTGCCAATGTGCACAATCTGCGTGTTAACAATTGTAGTCACTGCTCTGAAATATATCTGTTTACCTATACCAACCGTTAGTGGTGGTCCACAAAAATGTCGGCGTTCTAGAATTCGACGATTTTGCGCAAAAAAACTTAGCTTACGCGCGCACGAGCGGCATGACTTTGTGATAATGTGGACAATCTGCGTGTTAACAATTGTAGTCATCGCTCTCAAATATCTCTGTTTACCTATACAAACCGGTGATTCTTTCGTGGTGTTCCACAGAAAACTCGGCTCTAGAAGTCGACGATTTAGCGCAAGAGCACTTAGCGCACGCGCACACGGGCGGCCAGACTTTATGCCAATGTGCACACTCTGCGTGTTAACAATTGTAGTCATCGCTCTTAAGAGGAAGCTTTAGTTCGGGCCCAACTCCGACGCGGCCTATTCAAATACATGTAAAACGCAAAAACGTTTTTCTGAGATAACCCCTGTACCGATTTTGATGAAATTTGTTGAATTTGAAAGAGAAAGGTAAATTCTAGTGACTGTTGGAAGCGGAATTCGATTTAGGGCTTAAATATTCTTAACACGATTTTCAAATATTTGACCGTTTGAAAAAAATAGAAGCACGAAGTTTACAAAGTCATAGCTCAGCATCAAGAACTGATATCGCGGTTCTGTAAACGGCATCCATTAGATCATTCAAAACGGTCAAATTCAATATGTCATTTTACATCTTACGTGAATTTGTTATGTTGGTTACACCGGTTTTGCATAAGTTGTATTTTCCTATGATTAAATTTTTTGATATTCATGTGTAACATCTCAATTTTGTCCGCTTTAGATTTACTATTAGATGCAATTCACAGAATTGTATTATCATTTTTAGTGGTTGAGTTACAGAGTTATAAACCTGATAGATTCATTTTTTGAAAATTTTCTATTTTTGCCAATTTATAATAAAAAATTGACGACCTAACTCAAAAATTCGAAACAAACAGTCACTAGATTTTAGGTTTGTCTTTTAAATGCAACAAACCTCGTCAAATGCGGTGCAGTGGTTGCCGAGAAAAACTAATTCTCCTTTTACATGTATTTAGATAGGAGCAACCAAGCTAAAGCTTCCTCTTAAATATCTCTGTTAACCTCTACCAACCGGTGATTTTTTTGTGGCGGTCCATAGATATCTCGGCTTTCTAGAAGTTGACGATTTAGCGCAAAAAACACGTAGCTCATGCGCACACGAGCGGCATGACTTTATGCCAATGTGCACACTCTGCGTGTTAACTATTGTAGTCAGCGTTCTTCAATATCTCTGTTTACATTTACCGACCGGTGATTCTTTCGTGGCGGTCCACAGAAAACCCGGGTTTCTAGAACTCGACGATTTAGCGCAAAAAAACTTAGCTTACGCGCGCACGAGCGGCATGACTTTCAGTTCAGTTCAGTTTATTTTCCTTAAAGACCCCCGATTGCAGGGGTATTACATAAGGGGTGGGTACAAGATTCGGATTAACACTAGTTCAAGTAAAGTTCAAGTACGCATATATATACACATACATAGTATACATAATCAAGTATATTCACACATGTATTTACACATATCAAAGCCTATATATGTAGACCAACATACACGTATGTAAATACAAACCACACATATAAGGAAAAATCATGTACGATGTAGTTGGAGATGGTCAGTAACATGTTGTAAAAATATGGATGGGCAGATTATGTCGACAATGGCAGCGGGGAGGCCGTTCCAGTCTGCCGCCATGCGAAGAAAAAACGAGGCTAAAAATGTTGATGTGGGATAATGGGATGTGGGATAATGTGGACACTCTGCGTGTTAACAATTGTAGTCACCGCGTTGAAATGTCTCTGTTTACCTCTACCAACCGGTGATTCTTTCGTAGCGGTCCACAGAAAACTCGGCCCTCTAGAAGTCGACGATTCAGCGCAAGAAACACTTAGCACACGCGTACACGGGCGGCTTGACTTTATGCCAATGTGTACACTCTGCGTGTTAACAACTGTAGTCATCGCTCTCAAACATCTATGTTTACCTCTACCGACCGGTGATTATTTCGTGGTGGTCCACAGAAAACTCACGTCTCGAGAAGTCGTCGATTTAGCGCAAAAGACACTTAGCGCACGCGCACACGGGCGGCAAGACTGTATGCCAATGTGCACCCTCTGCGTGTTCACAATTGTAGTCACCTCACTGCAATATCTGTGTTTACCTATACTAACCGGTGATTCTTTCGTGTTGGTCCACAGAAAACTCGGCTCTCTAGAAGTCGACGATTTAGCGCAAAAAAACACTTAGCTTACGCGCACACGAACGACATGACTTTATGCCAATGTGCACACTCTGCGTGTTAACAAGTGTAGTCACTGCTCTGCAATATCTCTGTTTACCTCTACCGACCGGTGATTCTTTCGTGGCGGTCCACAGAAAACCCGGGTTTCTATAACTCGACGATTTAGCGAAAAAAAACTTAGCTCACGCGCACACGAGCGGCGTGACTTTATGCCAATGTGCACACACTGCGTGTTAAGAATTGTGGTCATCGCTCTGAAATATCTCTGTTAACCTCTACTAACCGGTGATTCTTTCGTGTTGGTCCACTGAAAACTCGGCTCTTTAGAAGTCGACGATTTAGAGCAAAAGCACTTAGCGCACGCGCACACGGGCGGCCAGACTTTATGCCAATGTGTACACTCTGCGTGTTAACAACTGTAGTCATCGCTCTCAAACATCTATGTTTACCTCTACCGACCGGTGATTATTTCGTGGTGGTCCACAGAAAACTCACGTCTCGAGAAGTCGTCGATTTAGCGCAAAAAACGCTTATCGCACGCGCACACGGGCGGCATGACTGTATGCCAATGTGCACCCTCTGCGTGTTAACAAGTGTAGTCACCGCTCTCAAATATCTCTGTTTACCTATACAAACCGGTGATTCTTTCGTGGCGGTCCACAGAAAACCCGGGTTTCTATAACTCGACGATTTAGCACAAAAAACACTTAGCGCACGCGCACACGGCCGGCATGACTTTATGCCATTGTGTACACTCTGCGTGTTCACAATTGTAGTCATCGCTCTGAAATATCTCTGTTTACCTCTACCAACCGGTGATTCTTTCGTGGCGGTCCACAGAAAACTCGGCTTTCTGGAACTCGACGATTTAGCGAAAAAAAAACTTAGCTCACGCGCACACGAGCGGCGTGACTTTATGCCAATGTGCACACTTTGCGTGTTAAGAATTGTGGTCATCGCTCTGAAATATCTCTGTTAACCTCTACCAACCGGTGATTTTTTCGTGGCGGTCCACAGAAATCTCGGCTTTCTAGAAGTCGACGATTTAGCGCCAAAAACATTTATCGCACGCGCACACGAGCGGCATGACTTTATGCCAATGTGCACAATCTGCGTGTTAACAATTGTAGTCACCGCTCTCAAATATCTCTGTTTACCTATACAAACCGGTGATTCTTTCGTGGTGTTCCAGAGAAAACTCGGCTCTAGAAGCCGACAATTTAGCGCAAAAGTACTTATCGCACGCGCACACGGGCGGCCAGACTTTATGCCAATGTGCACACTCTGCGTGTTAACAATTGTAGTCACCGCTCTGAAATACCTCTGTTAACCTCTACCAACCGGTGATTCTTTCGTGGTGGTCCACAGAAAACTCGGTTTTCTAGAAGTCGACGATTTTGCGCAAAAAACACTTAGCGCACGCGCACACGGGCGGCATGACTTTGTGCCAATGTGCACAATCTGCGTGTTAACAATTGTAGTCACTGCTCTGAAATATATCTGTTTACCTATACCAACCGTTAGTGGTGGTCCACAAAAAACTCGGCTTTCTAGAATTCGACGATTTTGCGCAAAAAACACTTAGCTCACGTGCACATGAGCGGCATGACTTTATGCCAATGTGCACACTCTGCGTGTTAACAAGCGTAGTCACCGCTCTGCAATATCTCTGTTTACCTCTACCGACCGGTGATTCTTTCGTGGCGGTCCACAGAAAACCCGGGTTTCTATAATTCTACGATTTACCGCAAAAAAAAACTTAGCTTACGCTCGCTCGAGCGGCATGACTTTGTGATAATGTGGACACTCTGCGTGTTAACAATTGTAGTCACCGCTCTGAAATATCTCTGTTTACCTCTACCGACCGGTGATTATTTCGTGGTGGTCCACAGAAAACTCACGTCTCGAGAAGTCGTCGATTTAGCGTAAAAAACACTTAGCGCACGCGCACACGGGCGGCATGACTTTATGCCAATGTGCACCCTCTGCGTGTTCACAATTGTAGTCACCGCACTGCAATATCTGTGTTTACCTATACTAACCGGTGATTCTTTCGTGTTGGTCCACAGAAAACTCGGCTTTCTAGAGGTCGACGATTTTACGCAAAAAATACTTAGCCCACGTGCACACGAGCGGCGTGACGTTATGCCATTTTGCGCACTCTGCGTGTTAACAATTGTAGCCATCGCTCGGAAATATCTCTGTTACGCTTTACCAAGCAGTGATTTTTTAGTGGCGGTCCACAGAAATGTCGGCTTTCTAGAAGTCGACGATTTAGCGCAAAAAACATTTATGGCACGCGCACACGGGAGGCACATGACAATGACAATGACTTCATGACAATATGCACACTCTGCGTGTTAACAATTGTAGTCATCGCTCCGAAACATCTCTGTTTACCTGTACCAACTGGTGATTCTTTCGTGGCGGTCCACAGAAAACTCGGCTTTCTAGTGCTCGACGATTTAGCGCAGAAAAACACTTAGCTTACGCGCACACGAACGACATGACTTTATGCCAATGTGCACACTCTGCGTGTTAACAAGTGTAGTCACTGCTCTGCAATATCTCTGTTTACCTCTACCGACCGGTGATTCTTTCGTGGCGGTCCACAGAAAACCCGGGTTTCGATAACTGGACGATTTAGCGCAGAAAAACACTTCGCTTACGCGCACACGAACGACATGACTTTATGCCAATGTGCACACTCTGCGTGTTAACAATTGTAGTCATCGCTCTGAAATATCTCTGTTTACCTCTACCAACCGGTGATTCTTTCGTGGCGGTCCACAGAAAACTCGGCTTTCTAGAACTCGACGATTTAGCGAAAAAAACCTTTATCGCACGCGCACACGTGCGTCATGACTTTATGCCAATGTGCACATTGTGCGTGTTAACAATTGTAGTCAACGCTCTCAAATATCTCTGTTTACCTATACCAACCGGTGATTCTTACGTGGTGGTCCACAGAAAACTCGGCTTTCTAGAAGTCGACGATTTTGCGCAAAAAACACTTAGCTCACGTGCACATGAGCGGCATGACTTTATGCCAATGTGCACACTCTGCGTGTTAACTAGTGTAGTCACCGCTCTGCAATATCTCTGTTTACCTCTACCGACCGGTGATTCTTTCGTGGTGGTCCACAGAAAACTCGGCCCTCTAGAAGTCGACGATTCAGCGCAAAAGCACTTAGCGCACGCGCACACGGGCGGCCAGACTTTATGCCAATGTGCACACTCTGCGTGTTAACAATTGTAGTCATCGCTCTTAAATATCTCTGTTAACCTCTACCAACCGGTGATTTTTTTGTGGCGGTCCATAGATATCTCGGCTTTCTAGAAGTCGACATTTAGCGCAAAAAAACACGTAGCTCATTCGAACACGAGCGGCATGACTTTATGCCAATGTGCACACTCTGCGTGTTAACAATTGTAGTCACGGTTCTTCAATATCTCTGTTTACCTCTACCGACCGGTGATTCTTTCGTGTTGGTCCACAGAAAACTCGGCTTTCTAGAGGTCGACGATTTTACGCAAAAAATACTTAGCCCACATGCACACGAGCGGCGTGACTTTATGCCATTTTGCGCACTCTGCGTGTTAAGAATTGTAGCCATCGCTCTGAAATATCTCTGTTACGCTTTACCAACCTGTGATTTTTTAGTGGCGGTCCACAGAAATGTCGGCTTTCTAGAAGTCGACGATTTAGCGCAAAAAACATTTATGGCACGCGCACACGGGAGGCATGACTTCATGACAATATGCACACTCTGCTTGTTAACATTTGTAGTCATCGCTCTGAAGAATCTCTGTTTACCTCTACCAACCGGTGATTCTTTCGTGGCGGTCCACAGAAAACTCGGCTCTCTAGAAGTCGACGATATAGCGCAAAAAAACACTAAGCGCATGGGCAGACGGGCGGCATGACTTTATGCCAATGTGTACACTCTGCGTGTTAACAATTGTAGTCATCGCTCTGAAATATCTCTGTTTACCTGTACCAACCGGTGATTCTTTCGTGGCGGTCCACAGAAAACTCGGCTTTCTAGTGCTCGACGATTTAGCGCAAAAAAACACTTACCTTACGCGCACACGAACAACATGACTTTATGCCAATGTGCACACTCTGCGTGTTAACAAGTGTAGTCACTGCTCTGCAATATCTCTGTTTACCTCTACCGACCGGTGATTCTTTCGTGGCGGTCCACAGAAAACCCGGGTTTCTATAACTCGACGATTTAGCGCAAAAAACACTTAGCGCACGCGCACACGGGCGGCATGACTTTATGCCATTGTGTACACTCTGCGTGTTAACAATTTTAGTCATCGCTCTGAAATATCTCTGTTTACCTCTACCAACCGGTGATTCTTTCGTGGCGGTCCACAGAAAACTCGGCTTTCTAGAACTCGACGATTTAGCGAAAAATAAACTTAGCTCACGCGCACACGAGCGGCGTGGCTTTATGCCAATGTGCACACTCTGCGTGTTAAGAATTGTGGTCGTCGCTCTGAAATATCTCTGTTAACCTCTACCAACCGGTGATTTTTTCGTGGCGGTCCACAGAAATTTCGGCTTTCTAGAAGTCGACGATTTAGCGCAAAAAACATTTATCGCACGCGCACACGAGCGGCATGACTTTATGCCAATGTGCACACTCTGCGTGTTAACAATTGTAGTCACCGTTCTTCAATATCTCTGTTTACCTTTACCGACCGGTGATTCTTTCGTGGCGGTCCACAGAAAACCCGGGTTTCTAGAACTCGACGATTTAGCGCAAAAAAAAAGTTAGCTTACGCGCGCACGAGCGGCATGACTTTGGGATAATGTGGACACGCTGCGTGTTAACAATTGTAGTCACCGCGTTGAAAAGTCTCTGTTTACCTCTACCAACCGGTGATTCTTTCGTGGCGGTCCACAGAAAACTCGGCCCTCTAGAAGTCGACGATTCAGCGCAAGAAACACTTAGCACACGCGTACACGAGCGGCTTGACTTTATGCCATTGTGTACACTCTGCGTGTTAACAACTGTAGTCATCGCTCTCAAACATCTATGTTTACCTCTACCGACCGGTGATTATTTCGTGGTGGTCCACAGAAAACTCACGTCTCGAGAAGTCGTCGATTTAGCGCAAAAAACACTTAGCGCACCCGCACACGGGCGGCATGACTGTATGCCAATGTGCACCCTCTGCGTGTTCACAATTGTAGTCACCGCACTGCAATATCTGTGTTTACCTATACTAACTGGTGATTCTTTCGTGTTGGTCCACAGAAAACTCGGCTCTCTAGAAGTCGACGATTTAGCGCAAGAAAACACTAAGCGCATGCGCAGACGGGCGGCATGACTTTATGCCAATGTGTACACTCTGCGTGTTAACAATTGTAGTCATCGCTCTGAAATATCTCTGTTTACCTGTACCAACCGGTGATTCTCTCGTGGCGGTCCACAGAAAACTCGGCTTTCTAGTGCTCGACGATTTAGCTCAAAAAAACACAGCTTACGCGCACACGAACGACATGACTTTATGCCAATGTGCACACTCTGCGTGTTAACAAGTGTAGTCACTGCTCTGCAATATCTCTGTTTACCTCTACCGACCGGTGATTCTTTCGTGGCGGTCCACAGAAAACCCGGGTTTCTATAACTCGACGATTTAGCACAAAAAACACTTAGCGCACGCGCACACGGGTGGCATGACTTTATGCCATTGTGTACACTCTGCGTGTTAAGAATTGTAGTCATCGCTCTGAAATATCTCTGTTTACCTCTACCAACCGGTGATTCTTTCGTGGCGGTCCACAGAAAACTCGGCTTTCTAGAACTCGACGATTTAGCGCAAAAAACATTTATCGCACGCGCACACGAGCGGCATGACTTTATGCCAATGTGCACATTCTGTGTGTTAACAATTGTAGTCACCGCTCTCAAATATCTCTGTTTACCTATACGAACCGGTGATTCTTTCGTGGTGTTCCAGAGAAAACTCGGCTGTAGAAGTCGACGATTTAGCGCAAAAGCACTTATCGCACGCGCACACGGGCGGCATGACTGTGCCAATGTGCACAATCTGCGTGTTAACAATTGTATTCACTGCTCTGATATATATCTGTTTACCTATACCAACCGTTAGTGGTGGTCCACAAAAAACTCGGCTTTCTAGAATTCGACGATTTTGTGCAAAAAACACTTAGCTCACGTGCACATGAGCGGCATGACTTTATGCCAATTGCACACTCTGCGTGTTAACAAGTGTAGTCACCGCTCTGCAATATCTCTGTTTACCTCTACCGACCGGTGATTCTTTCGTGGCGGTCCACAGAAAACCCGGGTTTCTATAATTCTACGATTTACCGCAAAAAAAAACTTAGCTTACGCGCGCACGAGCGGCATGACTTTGTGATAATGTGGACACTCTGCGTGTTAACAATTGTAGTCACCGCTTTGAAATGTCTTTCTTTACCTCTACCAACCGGTGATTCTTTCGTGGCGGTCCACAGAAAACTCGGCCCTCTTGAAGTCGACGATTCAGCGCAAAAAACAGTTAGCGCACGCGTACACGGGCGGCATGACTTTATGCCAATGTGTACACTCTGCGTGGTAACAATTGTAGTCATCGCTCTCAAACATCTATGTTTACCTCTACTAACCGGTGATTCTTTCGTGGCGGTCCACAGAAAACTCACGTCTCGAGAAGTCGTCGATTTAGTGCAAAAAACACTTAGCGCACGCGCACACGGGCGGCATGACTTTATGCCAATGTGCACACTCTGCGTGTTCACAATTGTAGTCACCGCAGTGCAATATCTGTGTTTACCTATACTAACCCGTGATTCTTTCGTGTTGGTCCACAGAAAACTCGGCCTTCTAGAAGTCGACGATCTTACGCAAAAAATACTTTGCCCACGTGCACACGAGCGGCGTGACTTCATGCCATTTTGCGCACTCTGCGTGTTAACAATTGTAGCCATCGCTCTGAAATATCTCTGTTACGCTTTACCAACCAGTGATTTTTTAGTGGCGGTCCACAGAAATGTCGGCTTTCTAGAAGTCGACGATTTAGCGCAAAAAACATTTATGGCACGCGCACACGGGAGGCATGACTTCATGACAATATGCACACTCTGCTTGTTAAATTGTAGTCATCGCTCTGAAATATCTCTGTTTACCTCTACCAACCGGTGATTCTTTCGTGGCGGTCCACAGAAAACTCGGCTTTCTAGAACTCGACGATTTAGCGAAAAAAAAACTTAGCTCACGCGCACACGAGCGGCGTGGCTTTATGCCAATGTGCACACTCTGCGTGTTAAGAATTGTGGTCGTCGCTCTGAAATATCTCTGTTAACCTCTACCAACCGGTGATTTTTTCGTGGCGGTCCACAGAAATTTCGGCTTTCTAGAAGTCGACGATTTAGCGCAAAAAACATTTATCGCACGCGCACACGAGCGGCATGACTTTATGCCAATGTGCACACTCTGCGTGTTAACAATTGTAGTCACCGTTCTTCAATATCTCTGTTTACCTTTACCGACCGGTGATTCTTTCGTGGCGGTCCACAGAAAACCCGGGTTTCTAGAACTCGACGATTTAGCGCAAAAAAAAACTTAGCTTACGCGCGCACGAGCGGCATGACTTTGGGATAATGTGGACACGCTGCGTGTTAACAATTGTAGTCACCGCGTTGAAAAGTCTCTGTTTACCTCTACCAACCGGTGATTCTTTCGTGGCGGTCCACAGAAAACTCGGCCCTCTAGAAGTCGACGATTCAGCGCAAGAAACACTTAGCACACGCGTACACGAGCGGCTTGACTTTATGCCAATGTGTACACTCTGCGTGTTAACAACTGTAGTCATCGCTCTCAAACATCTATGTTTACCTCTACCGACCGGTGATTATTTCGTGGTGGTCCACAGAAAACTCACGTCTCGAGAAGTCGTCGATTTAGCGCAAAAAACACTTAGCGCACGCGCACACGGGCGGCATGACTGTATGCCAATGTGCACCCGCTGCGTGTTCACAATTGTAGTCACCGCACTGCAATATCTGGGTTTACCTATACTAACTGGTGATTCTTTCGTGTTGGTCCACAGAAAACTCGGCTCTCTAGAAGTCGACGATTTAGCGCAAGAAAACACTAAGCGCATGCGCAGACGGGCGGCATGACTTTATGCCAATGTGTACACTCTGCGTGTTAACAATTGTAGTCATCGCTCTGAAATATCTCTGTTTACCTGTACCAACCGGTGATTCTCTCGTGGCGGTCCACAGAAAACTCGGCTTTCTAGTGCTCGACGATTTAGCGCAAAAAAACACAGCTTACGCGCACACGAACGACATGACTTTATGCCAATGTGCACACTCTGCGTGTTAACAAGTGTAGTCACTGCTCTGCAATATCTCTGTTTACCTCTTCCGACCGGTGATTCTTTCGTGGCGGTCCACAGAAAACCCGGGTTTCTATAACTCGACGATTTAGCACAAAAAACACTTAGCGCACGCGCACACGGGCGGCATGACTTTATGCCATTGTGTACACTCTGCGTGTTAAGAATTGTAGTCATCGCTCTGAAATATCTCTGTTTACCTCTACCAACCGGTGATTCTTTCGTGGCGGTCCACAGAAAACTCGGCTTTCTAGAACTCGACGATTTAGCGCAAAAAACATTTATCGCACGCGCACACGAGCGGCATGATTTTATGCCAATGTGCACATTCTGTGTGTTAAAAATTGTAGTCACCGCTCTCAAATATCTCTGTTTACCTATACGAACCGGTGATTCTTTCGTGGTGTTCCAGAGAAAACTCGGCTCTAGAAGTCGACGATTTAGCGCAAAAGCACTTATCGCACGCGCACACGGGCGGCATGACTGTGCCAATGTGCACAATCTGCGTGTTAACAATTGTATTCACTGCTCTGAAATATATCTGTTTACCTATACCAACCGTTAGTGGTGGTCCACGAAAAACTCGGCTTTCTAGAATTCGACGATTTTGCGCAAAAAACACTTAGCTCACGTGCACATGAGCGGCATGACTTTATGCCAATGTGCACACTCTGCGTGTTAACAAGTGTAGTCACCGCTCTGCAATATCTCTGTTTACCTCTACCGACCGGTGATTCTTTCGTGGCGGTCCACAGAAAACCCGGGTTTCTATAATTCTACGATTTACCGCAAAAAAAAAAACTTAGCTTACGCGCGCACGAGCGGCATGACTTTGTGATAATGTGGACACTCTGCGTGTTAACAATTGTAGTCACCGCTTTGAAATGTCTTTGTTTACCTCTACCAACCGGTGATTCTTTCGTGGCGGTCCACAGGAAACTCGGCCCTCTTGAAGTCGACGATTCAGCGCAAAAAACAGTTAGCGCACGCGTACACGGGCGGCATGACTTTATGCCATTGTGTACACTCTGCGTGTTAACAATTGTAGTCATCGCTCTGAAATATCTCTGTTTACCTCTACCAACCGGTGATTCTTTCGTGGCGGTCCACAGAAAACTCGGCTTTCTAGAACTCGACGATTTAGCGAAAAAAAAACTTAGCTCACGCGCACACGAGCGGCGTGGCTTTATGCCAATGTGCACACTCTGCGTGTTAAGAATTGTGGTCGTCGCTCTGAAATATCTCTGTTAACCTCTACCAACCGGTGATTTTTTCGTGGCGGTCCACAGAAATTTCGGCTTTCTAGAAGTCGACGATTTAGCGCAAAAAACATTTATCGCACGCGCACACGAGCGGCATGACTTTATGCCAATGTGCACACTCTGCGTGTTAACAATTGTAGTCACCGTTCTTCAATATCTCTGTTTACCTTTACCGACCGGTGATTCTTTCGTGGCGGTCCACAGAAAACCCGGGTTTCTAGAACTCGACGATATAGCGCAAAAAAAAACTTAGCTTACGCGCGCACGAGCGGCATGACTTTGGGATAATGTGGACACGCTGCGTGTTAACAATTGTAGTCACCGCGTTGAAAAGTCTCTGTTTACCTCTACCAACCGGTGATTCTTTCGTGGCGGTCCACAGAAAACTCGGCCCTCTAGAAGTCGACGATTCAGCGCAAGAAACACTTAGCACACGCGTACACGAGCGGCTTGACTTTATGCCAATGTGTACACTCTGCGTGTTAACAACTGTAGTCATCGCTCTCAAACATCTATGTTTACCTCTACCGACCGGTGATTATTTCGTGGTGGTCCACAGAAAACTCACGTCTCGAGAAGTCGTCGATTTAGCGCAAAAAACACTTAGCGCACGCGCACACGGGCGGCATGACTGTATGCCAATGTGCACCCGCTGCGTGTTCACAATTGTAGTCACCGCACTGCAATATCTGGGTTTACCTATACTAACTGGTGATTCTTTCGTGTTGGTCCACAGAAAACTCGGCTCTCTAGAAGTCGACGATTTAGCGCAAGAAAACACTAAGCGCATGCGCAGACGGGCGGCATGACTTTATGCCAATGTGCACACTCTGCGTGTTAACAATTGTAGTCATCTCGGCTTTCTAGAAGTCGACGATTTAGCGCAAAAAATACTTAGCTCACGTGCACACTAGCGGCGTGACATTATGCCAATATGCACACTCTGCGTGTTAACAATTGTAGTCATCGCTCTGAAATACCTCTGTTTACCTCTACATACCGGTGATTCTTTCGTGGCGGTCCACAGAAAATTCGGCCTTCTAGAAGTCAACGATTTAGCGCAAAAAACACTTAGCTCATGCGCACACGATCGGCATGACTTTATGCCTATGTGCACACTCTGCGTGTTAACAAGTGTAGTCACCGCTCTGCAATATCTCTGTGTACCTCTACCGACCTGTGATTCTTTCGTGGCGGTCCACAGAAAACCCGGGTTTCTATAACTCGACGATTTAGCGCAAAAAAAACTTACCTTACGCGCGCACGAGCGGCATGACTTTGTGACAATGTGCACACTCTGCCTGTTAACCATTGCAGTCACCGCTGTGAAATATGTCTGTTTGGCTCTACCAAACGGTGATTCTTTCGTGGCGGTACCACAGAAAACTCAGCTCTCTAGAAGTCGACGATTTAGCGCAAAAAAACACCTACCGCACGCGCGCACGGGTGGCATGACTTTATGCCATTGTGTACACTCTGCGTGTTAACAATTGTAGTCACCGCTCTGAAATATGTCTGTTAACCTCTACGAACCGGTGATTTTTTCGTGGCGGTCCACAGAAATCTCAGCTTTCTAGAAGTCGACGATTTAGCGCAAAAAACATTTATCGTACGCGCACACGGGAGGCATGACTTGATGAAAATATGCACAATCTGCTTGTTAACATTTGTAGTCATCGCTCTGAAATATCTATGTTTACCTCTACCAACCGGTGATTCTTGGTGGCGGTCCACAGAAATCTCGGCTTTCTTGAACTCGACGATTTAGCGCAAATAACATTTATCGCACGCGCACACGAGCGGCGTGACTTTATGCCAATGTACACACTCTGCGTGTTAACAATTGTAGTTACCGCTCTGAAATACCTCTGTTTACCTCTACATACCGGTGATTCTTTCGTGGCGGTCCACAGAAAATTCGGCCTTCTAGAAGTCAACGATTTAGCGCAAAAAACACTTAGCTCATGCGCACACGATCGGCATGACTTTATGCCAATGTGCACACTCTGCGTGTTAACAAGTGTAGTCACCGCTCTGCAATATCTCTGTTTACCTCTACCGACCTGTGATTCTTTCGTGGCGGTCCACAGAAAACCCGGGTTTCTATAACTCGACGATTTAGCGCAAAAAAAACTTAGCTTACGCGCGCACGAGCGGCATGACTTTGTGACAATGTGCACACTCTGCCTGTTAACCATTGCAGTCACCGCTGTGAAATATGTCTGTTTGGCTCTACCAAGCGGTGATTCTTTCGTGGCGGTACCACAGAAAACTCAGCTCTCTAGAAGTCGACGATTTAGCGCAAAACAAACACCTAGCGCACGCGCGCACGGGTGGCATGACTTTATGCCATTGTGTACACTCTGCGTGTTAACAATTGTAGTCATCGCTCTGAAATATGTCTGTTAACCTCTACGAACCGGTGATTTTTTCGTGGCGGTGCACAGAAATCTCGGCTTTCTAGAAGTCGACGATTTAGCGCAAAAAACATTTATCGTACGCGCACACGGGAGACATGACTTGATGAAAATATGCACAATCTGCTTGTTAACATTTGTAGTCATCGCTCTGAAATATCTATGTTTACCTCTACCAACCGGTGATTCTTGGTGGCGGTCCACAGAACACTCGGCTCTCTAGAAGTCGGCGATGTAGCGCAAAAAACACTTAGCGCATGCGCACACGGGCGGCATGACTTTATGCCAATGTGCACACTCTGCGTGTTAACAATTGTGGTCATCGCTCTGAAATATCTCTGTTAACCTCTACCAACCGGTGATTTTTTCGTGGCGGTCCACAGAAATCTCGGCTTTCTAGAACTCGACGATTTAGCGAAAAAAAACTTGGCTCGCGCGCACACGAGCGGCGTGAATTTTTGCCAATGTGCACACTCTGCGCGTTAACAATTGTGGTCATCGCTCTTAAATATGTCTGTTAACCTCTACGAACCGGTGATTTTTTCGTGGCGGTGCACAGAAATCTCGGCTTTCTAGAAGTCGACGATTTAGCGCAAAAACATTTATCGTACGCGCACACGGGAGGCATGACTTGATGAAAATATGCACACTCTGCTTGTTAACATTTGTAGTCATCGCTCTGAAATATCTATGTTTACCTCTACCAACCGGTGATTCTTGGTGGCGGTCCACAGAAATCTCGGCCTTCTAGAAGTCGACGATTTAGCGCAAGAAACACCTAGCGCACGCGCGCACGGGTGGCATGACTTTATGCCATTGTGTACACTCTGCGTGTTAACAATTGTAGTCATCGCTCTGAAATATGTCTGTTAACCTCTACCAACCGGTGATTTTTTCGTGGCGGTCCACAGAAATCTCGGCTTTCTAGAAGTGGACGATTTAGCGCAAAAAACATTTATCGTACGCGCACACGGGAGGCATGACTTGATGAAAATATGCACACTCTGCTTGTTAACATTTGTAGTCATCGCTCTGAAATATCTATGTTTACCTCTACCAACCGGTGATTCTTTGGTGGCGGTCCACAGAACACTCGGCTCTCTAGAAGTCGGCGATGTAGCGCAAAAAACACTTAGCGCATGCGCACACGGGCGGCATGACTTTATGCCAATGTGCACACTCTGCGTGTTAACAATTGTAGTTACCGCTCTGAAATATCTCTGTTTACCTCTACATACCGGTGATTCTTTCGTGGCGGTCCACAGAAAACTCGGCTTTCTAGAACTCGACGATTTAGCGAAAAAAAAAACTTAGCTCGCGCGCACACGAGCGGCGTGACTTTATGCCAATGTGCACACTCTGCGTGTTAACAATTGTGGTCATCGCTCTGAAATATCTCTGTTAACCTCTACCAACCGGCGATTTTTTCGTGGCGGTCCACAGAAATTTCGGCTTTCTAGAAGTCGGCGATTTAGCGCAAAAAAAATTTATAGCACGCGCACAGGAGCGGCATACCTTTATGCCAATGTGCACATTCTGCGTGTTAACAATTGTAGTCACCGCTCTCAAATATCTCTGTTTACCTATACAAACCGGTGATTCTTTCGTGGTGTTCCACAGAAAACTCGGCTGTAGAAGTCGACGATTTAGCGCAAAAGCACATAGCGCACGCGCACACGGGCGGCCAGACTTTATGCCAATGTGCACACTCTGCGTGTTAACAATTGTAGTCACCGCTCTGAAATATCTCTGTTTACCTATACCAACCGGTGATTTTTTCGTGGCGGTCCACAGAAATCTCGGCTCTCTAGAAGCCGGCGATTTAGCGCAAAAAACACTTAGCTTACGCGCACACGAGCGGCATGACTTTATGCCAATGTACACACTCTGTGTGTTAACAATTGTAGTTACCGCTCTGAAATACCTCTCTGTACCTCTACATACCGGTGATTCTTTCGTGGCGGTCCACAGAAAATTCGGCCTTCTAGAAGTCAACGATTTAGCGCAAAAAACACTTAGCTCATGCGCACACGATCGGCATGACTTTATGCCAATGTGCACACTCTGCGTGTTAACAAGTGTAGTCACCGCTCTCAAATATCTCAGTTTACCTATACAAACCGGTGATTCTTTCGTGGTGTTCCACAGAAAACTCGGCTCTAGAAGTCGACGATTTAGCGCAAAAGCATTTAGCGCACGCGCACACGGGCGGCCAGACTTTATGCCAATGTGCACACTCTGCGTGTTAACAATTGTAGTCATCGCTCTTAAGAGGAAGCTTTAGCTCGGGCCCAACTCCTACGCGGCCTATTCAAATACATGTAAAACGCAAAAACGTTTTTCTGAGATAACCCCTGCACCGATTTTGATGAAATTTGTTGCATTTGAAAGAGAAAGTTAAATTCTAGTGACTGTGGGAAGCGGAATTTCGATTTAGGGGTTAAATATTCTTAACACGATTTTCAAATATTTGACCGTTTGAAAAAAATAGAAGCACGAAGTTTACAAAGTCATAGCTCTGCATCAAGAACTGATATCGCGGTTCTGTAAATGGCATCCATTAGATCATTCAAAGCGGACAAATCCAATATGTCATTTTGCATCTTACGTGAATTTGTTATGTTGGTTACACCGGTTTTGCATAAGTTGTATTTTCCTATGATTAAATTTTTTGATATTCATGTGTAACATCTCAATTTTGTCCGCTTTAGATTTACTATTAGATGCAATTCACAGAATTGTATTATCATTTTTAGTGGTTGAGTTACAGAGTTATAAACCTGATAGATTCATTTTTTGAAAATGTTCTATTTTGCCAATTTATAATAAAAAATTGACGACCTAACTCAAAAATTCGAAACCAACAGTCACTAGATTTTAGGTTTGTCTTTTAAATGCAACAAACCTCGTCAAATTTGGTGCAGTGGTTGCCGAGAAAAACGAATTCTCCTTTTACATGTATTTAGATAGGAGCAACCGAGCTAAAGCTTCCTCTTAAATATGTCTGTTAACCTCTACAAACCGGTGATTTTTTTTGAGGCGGTCCATAGATATCTCGGCTTTCTAGAAGTCGACGATTTAGCGCAAAAAACACGTAGCTCATGCGCACACGAGCGGCATGACTTTATGCCAATGTGCACACTCTGCGTGTTAACAATTGTAGTCACCGTTCTTCAATATCTCTGTTTACCTTTACCGACCGGTGATTCTTTCGTGGCGGTCCACAGAAAACCCGGGTTTCTAGAACTCGACGATTTAGCGCAAAAAAAAACTTAGCTTACGCGCGCACGAGCGGCATGACTTTGTTATAATGTGGACACTCTGCGTGTTAACCATTGTAGTCACCGCTCTGAAATGTCTCTGTTTACTTCTACGAACCGGTGATTCTTTCGTGGCGGTCCACAGAAAACTCGGCCCTCTAGAAGTCGACGATTCAGCGCAAAAAAGAGTTAGCGCACGCGTGCACGGGCGGCATGACTTTATGCCAATGTGTACACTCTGCGTGGTAACAATTGTAGTCATCGCTCTCAAACATCTATGTTTACCTCTTCCGACCGGTGATTATTTCGTGGTGGTCCACAGAAAACTCAAGTCTCGAGAAGTCGTCGATTTAGCGCAAAAAACCCTTAGCGCACGCGCACACGGGCGGCATGACTTTATGCCAATGTGCACCCTCTGCGTGTTAACAAGTGTAGTCACCGCTCTCAAATATCTCAGTTTACCTATACAAACCGGTGATTCTTTCGTGGTGTTCCACAGAAAACTCGGCTCTAGAAGTCGACGATTTAGCGCAAAAGCATTTAGCGCACGCGCACACGGGCGGCCAGACTTTATGCCAATGTGCACACTCTGCGTGTTAACAATTGTAGTCATCGCTCTTAAGAGGAAGCTTTAGCTCGGGCCCAACTCCGACGCGGCCTATTCAAATACATGTAAAACGCAAAAACGTTTTTCTGAGATAACCCCTGCACCGATTTTGATGAAATTTGTTGCATTTGAAAGAGAAAGTTAAATTCTAGTGACTGTGGGAAGCGGAATTTCGATTTAGGGGTTAAATATTCTTAACACGATTTTCAAATATTTGACCGTTTGAAAAAAATAGAAGCACGAAGTTTACAAAGTTATAGCTCTGCATCAAGAACTGATATCGCGGTTCTGTAAATGGCATCCATTAGATCATTCAAAGCGGACAAATCCAATATGTCATTTTGCATCTTACGTGAATTTGTTATGTTGGTTACACCGGTTTTGCATAAGTTGTATTTTCCTATGATTAAATTTTTTGATATTCATGTGTAACATCTCAATTTTGTCCGCTTTAGATTTACTATTAGATGCAATTCACAGAATTGTATTATCATTTTTAGTGGTTGAGTTACAGAGTTATAAACCTGATAGATTCATTTTTTGAAAATGTTCTATTTTGCCAATTTATAATAAAAAATTGACGACCTAACTCAAAAATTCGAAACCAACAGTCACTAGATTTTAGGTTTGTCTTTTAAATGCAACAAACCTCGTCAAATTTGGTGCAGTGGTTGCCGAGAAAAACGAATTCTCCTTTTACATGTATTTAGATAGGAGCAACCGAGCTAAAGCTTCCTCTTAAATATGTCTGTTAACCTCTACAAACCGGTGATTTTTTTTGAGGCGGTCCATAGATATCTCGGCTTTCTAGAAGTCGACGATTTAGCGCAAAAAACACGTAGCTCATGCGCACACGAGCGGCATGACTTTATGCCAATGTGCACACTCTGCGTGTTAACAATTGTAGTCACCGTTCTTCAATATCTCTGTTTACCTTTACCGACCGGTGATTCTTTCGTGGCGGTCCACAGAAAACCCGGGTTTCTAGAACTCGACGATTTAGCGCAAAAAAAAACTTAGCTTACGCGCGCACGAGCGGCATGACTTTGTTATAATGTGGACACTCTGCGTGTTAACCATTGTAGTCACCGCTCTGAAATGTCTCTGTTTACTTCTACGAACCGGTGATTCTTTCGTGGCGGTCCACAGAAAACTCGGCCCTCTAGAATTCGACGATTCAGCGCAAAAAACATTTAGCGCACGCGTACACGGGCGGCATGACTTTATGCCAATGTGCACACTCTGCGTGTTAACAATTGTAGTCATCGCTCTTAAGAGGAAGCTTTAGCTCGGGCCCAACTCCGACGCGGCCTATTCAAATACATGTAAAACGCAAAAACGTTTTTCTGAGATAACCCCTGCACCGATTTTGATGAAATTTGTTGCATTTGAAAGAGAAAGTTAAATTCTAGTGACTGCGGGAAGCGGAATTTCGATTTAGGGGTTGAATATTCTTAACACGATTTTCAAATATTTGACCGTTTGAAAAAAATAGAAGCACGAAGTTTACAAAGTCATAGCTCTGCATCAAGAACTGATATCGCGGTTCTGTAAATGGCATCCATTAGATCATTCAAAGCGGACAAATCCAGTATGTCATTTTGCATCTTACGTGAATTTGTTATGTTGGTTACACCGGTTTTGCATAAGTTGTATTTTCCTATGATTAAATTTTTTGATATTCATGTGTAACATCTCAATTTTGTCCGCTTTAGATTTACTATTAGATGCAATTCACAGAATTGTATTATCATTTTTAGTGGTTGAGTTACAGAGTTATAAACCTGATAGATTCATTTTTTGAAAATGTTCTATTTTGCCAATTTATAATAAAAAATTGACGACCTAACTCAAAAATTCGAAACCAACAGTCACTAGATTTTAGGTTTGTCTTTTAAATGCAACAAACCTCGTCAAATTTGGTACAGTGGTTGCCGAGAAAAACGAATTCTCCTTTTACATGTATTTAGATAGGAGCAACCGAGCTAAAGCTTCCTCTTAAATATGTCTGTTAACCTCTACAAACCGGTGATTTTTTTTGAGGCGGTCCATAGATATCTCGGCTTTCTAGAAGTCGACGATTTAGCGCAAAAAACACGTAGCTCATGCGCACACGAGCGGCATGACTTTATGCCAATGTGCACACTCTGCGTGTTAACAATTGTAGTCACCGTTCTTCAATATCTCTGTTTACCTTTACCGACCGGTGATTCTTTCGTGGCGGTCCACAGAAAACCCGGGTTTCTAGAACTCGACGATTTAGCGCAAAAAAAAAACTTAGCTTACGCGCGCACGAGCGGCATGACTTTGTTATAATGTGGACACTCTGCGTGTTAACCATTGTAGTCACCGCTCTGAAATGTCTCTGTTTACTTCTACGAACCGGTGATTCTTTCGTGGCGGTCCACAGAAAACTCGGCCCTCTAGAATTCGACGATTCAGCGCAAAAAACATTTAGCGCACGCGTACACGGGCGGCATGACTTTATGCCAATGTGTACACTCTGCGTGGTAACAATTGTAGTCATCGCTCTCAAACATCTACGTTTACCTCTTCCGACCGGTGATTATATCGTGGTGGTCCACAGAAAACTCACGTCTCGAGAAGTCGTCGATTTAGCGCAAAAAACACTTAGCGCACGCGCACACGGGCGGCATGACTTTATGCCAATGTGCACCCTCTGCGTGTTAACAAGTGTAGTCACCGCTCTCAAATATCTCTGTTTACCTATACAAACCGGTGATTGTTTCGTGGTGTTCCACAGAAAACTCGGCTCTAGAAGTCGACGATTTAGCGCAAAAGCACTTAGCGCACGCGCACACGGGCGGCCAGACGTTATGCCAATGTTCACACTCTGCGTGTTAACAATTGTAGTCATGGCTCTTAAATATCTCTGTTAACCTCTACCAACCGGTGATTTTTTTGTGGCGGTCCATAGATATCTCGGCTTTCTAGATGTCGAGATTTAGCGCAAAAAACACGTAGCTCATGCGGACACGAGCGGCATGACTTTATGCCAATGTGCACACTCTGCGTGTTAACAATTGTAGCCATCGCTCTGAAATATCTCTGTTACCCTTTACCAACCAGTGATTTTTTAGTGGCGGTCCACAGAAATGTCGGCTTTCTAGAAGTCGACGATTTAGCGCAAAAAACATTTATGGCACGCGCACACGAGCGACATGACTTTATGCCAATGTGCACCCTCTGCGTGTTCACAATTGAGTCACCGCACTGCAATATCTGTGTTTACCTATACTAACCGGTGATTCTTTCGTGTTGGTCCATGAAAACTCGGCTTTCTAGAGGTCGACGATTTTACGCAAAAAATACTTAGCCCACGTGCACACGAGCGGCGTGACTTTATGCCATTTTGCGCACTCTGCGTGTTAACAATTGTAGCCATCGCTCTGAAATATCTCTGTTACGCTTTACCAACCAGTGATTTTTTAGTGGCGGTCCACAGAAAACTCGGCTCTCTAGAAGTCGACGATATAGCTCAAAAAAACACTAAGCGCATGGGCAGACGGGCGGCATGACTTTATGCCAATGTGTACACTCTGCGTGTTAACAATTGTAGTCATCGCTCTGAAATATCTCTGTTTACCTGTACCAACCGGTGATTCTTTCGTGGCGGTCCACAGAAAACTCGGCTTTCTAGTGCTCGACGATTTAGCGCAAAAAAACCCTTAGCTAACGCGCACACGAACGACATGACTTTATGCCAATGTGCACACTCTGCGTGTTAACAAGTGTAGTCACTGCTCTGCAATATCTCTGTTTACCTCTACCGACCGGTGATTCTTTCGTGGCGGTCCACAGAAAACCCGGGTTTCTATAACTCGACGATTTAGCGCAAAAAACACTTAGCGCACGCGCACACGGGCGGCATGACTTTATGCCATTGTGTACACTCTGCGTGTTAACAATTGTAGTCATCGCTCTGAAATATCTCTGTTTACCTCTACCAACCGGTGATTCTTTCGTGGCGGTCCACAGAAAACTCGGCTTTCTACAACTCGACGATTTAGCGAAAAAGAAAACTTAGCTCACGCGCACACGAGCGGCGTGGCTTTATGCCAATGTGCACACTCTGCGTGTTAAGAATTGTGGTCATCGCTCTGAAATATCTCTGTTAACCTCTAGCAACCGGTGATTTTTTCGTGGCGGTCCACAGAAATCTCGGCTTTCTAGAAGTCGACGATTTAGCGCAAAAAACATTTATCGCACGCGCACACGAGCGGCATGACTTTATGCCAATGTGCACATTCTGCGTGTTAACAATTGTAGTCACCGCTCTCAAATATCTCTGTTTACCTATACAAACCGGTGATTCTTTCGTGGTGTTCCAGAGAAAACTCGGATCTTGAAGTCGACGATTTAGCGCAAAAGCACTTATCGCACGCGCACACGGGCGGCCAGACTTTATGCCAATGTGCACACTCTGCGTGTTAACAATTGTAGTCACCGCTCTGAAATATCTCTGTTTACCTCTACCAACCGGTGATTCTTTCGCGGCGGTCCACAGAAAACTCGGCTCTCTAGAAGTCGACAATATAGCGCATAAAAACACTAAACGCATGGGCAGACGGGCGGCATGACTTTATGCCAATGTGTACACTCTGCGTGTTAACAATTGTAGTCATCGCTCTGAAATATCTCTGTTTACCTGTACCAACCGGTGATTCTTTCGTGGCGGTCCACAGAAAACTCGGCTTTCTAGTGCTCGACGATTTAGCGCAAAAAAACCCTTAGCTTACGCGCACACGAACGACATGACTTTATGCCAATGTGCACACTCTGCGTGTTAACAAGTGTAGTCACTGCTCTACAATATCGCTGTTTACCTCTACCGACCGGTGATTCTTTCGTGGCGGTCCACAGAAAACCCGGGTTTCTATAACTCGACGATTTAGCGCAAAAAACACTTAGCGCACGCGCACACTGGCGGCATGACTTTATGCCAATGTGCACACTCTGCGTGTTAACAAGTGTAGTCGCTGCTCTGCAATATCTCTGTTTACCTCTACCGACCGGTGATTCTTTCGTGGCGGTCCACAGAAAACCCGGGTTTCTATAATTCTACGATTTACCGCAAAAAAAAAACTTAGCTTACGCGCGCACGAGCGGCATGACTTTGTGATAATGTGGACACTCTACGTGTTAACAATTGTAGTCACCGCTCTCAAATGTCTTTGTTTACCTCTACCAACCGGTGATTCTTTCGTGGCGGTCCACAGAAAACTCGGCCCTCTAGAAGTCGACGATTCAGCGCAAAAAACAGTTAGCGCACGCGTACACGGGCGGCATGACTTTATGCCAATGTGTACACTCTGCGTGGTAACAATTGTAGTCATCGCTCTCAAACATCTATGTTTACCTCTACCGACCGGTGATTATTTCGTGGTGGTCCACAGAAAACTCACGTCTCGAGAAGTCGTCGATTTAGTGCAAAAAGCACTTAGCGCACGCGCACACGGGCGGCATGACTTTATGCCAATGTGCACCCTTTGCGTGTTCACAATTGTAGTCACCGCACTGCAATATCTGTGTTTACCTATACTAACCGGTGATTCTTTCGTGTTGGTCCACAGAAAACTCGGCCTTCTAGAGGTCGACGATTTTACGCAAAAAATACTTAGCCCACGTGCACACGAGCGGCGTGACTTTATGCCATTTTGCGCACTCTGCGTGTTAACAATTGTAGCCATCGCTCTGAAATATCTCTGTTACGCTTTACCAACCAGTGATTTTTTAGTGGCGGTCCACAGAAATGTCGGCTTTCTAGAAGTCGACGATTTAGCGCAAAAAACATTTATGGCACGCGCACACGGGAGGCATGACTTCATGACAATATGCACACTCTGCTTGTTAACATTTGTAGTCATCGCTCTGAAATATCTCTGTTTACCTCTACCAACCGGTGATTCTTTCGTGGCGGTCCACAAAAAACTCGGCTCTCTAGAAGTCGACGATTTAGCGCAAAAAACACTAAGCGCATGGGCAGACGGGCGGCATGACTTTATGCCAATGTGTACACTCTGCGTGTTAACAATTGTAGTCATCGCTCTGAAATATCTCTGTTTACCTGTACCAACCGGTGATTCTTTCGTGGCGGTCCACAGAAAACTCGGCTTTCTAGTGCTGGACGATTTAGCGCAAAAAACACTTAGCTTACGCGCACACGAACGACATGACTTTATGCCAATGTGCACACTCTGCGTGTTAACAAATGTAGTCACTGCTCTGCAATATCTCTGTTTACCTCTACCGACCGGTGATTCTTTCGTGGCGGTCCACAGAAAACCCGGGTTTCTATAACTCGACGATTTAGCACAAAAAACACTTAGTGCACGCGCACACGGGCGGCATGAGTTTATGCCATTGTGTAAACTCTGCGTGTTAACAATTGTAGTCATCGCTCTGAAATATCTCTGTTTACCTCTACCAACCGGTGATTCTTTCGTGGCGGTCCACAGAAAACTCGGCTTTCTAGAACTCGACGATTTAGCGAAAAAAAAACTTAGCTCACGCGCACACGAGCGGCGTGGCTTTATGCCAATTTGCACACTCTGCGTGTTAACAATTGTAGTCACCGCTCTGAAATACCTCTGTTTACCTATACCAACCGGTGATTCTTACGTGGTGGTCCACAGAAAACTCGGTTTTCTAGAAGTCGACGATCTTGTGCAAAAAACACTTAGCGCACGCGCACACGGGCGGCATGACTTTGTGCCAATGTGCACAATCTGCGTGTTAACAATTGTAGTCACTGCTCTGAAATATATGTGTTTACCTATACCAACCGTTAGTGGTGGTCCACAAAAAACTCGGCTTTCTAGAATTCGACGATTTTGCGCAAAAAACACTTAGCTCACGTGCACATGAGCGGCATGACTTTATGCCAATGTGCACATTCTGCGTGTTAACAAGTGTAGTCACCGCTCTGCAATATCTCTGTTTACCTCTACCGACCGGTGATTCTTTCGTGGCGGTCCACAGAAAACCCGGGTTTCTATAATTCTACGATTTACCGCAAAAAAAAAACTTAGCTTACGCGCGCACGAGCGGCATGACTTTGTGATAATGTGGACACTCTGCGTGTTAACAATTGTAGTCACCGCTCTGAAATGTCTTTGTTTACCTCTACCAACCGGTGATTCTTTCGTGGTGTTCCACAGAAAACTCGGCTCTAGAAGTCGACGATTTAGCGCAAAAGCACTTAGCGCACGCGCACACGGGCGGCCAGACTTTATGCCAATGTGCACATTCTGCGTGGTTGAGTTACAGAGTTATAAACCTGATAGATTCATTTTTTGAAAATTTTCTATTTTTGCCAATTTATAATAAAAAATTGACGACCTAACTCAAAAATTCGAAACAAGCAGTCACTAGATTTTACGTTTGTCTTTTAAATGCAACAAACCTCGTCAAATTTGGTGCAGTGGTTGCCGAGAAAGACGAATTCTCCTTTTACATGTATTTAGATAGGAGCAACCGAGATAAAGCTTCCTCTTAAATATCTCTGTTAACCTCTACCAACCGGTGATTTTTTTGTGGCGGTCCATAGATATCTCGGCTTTCTAGAAGTCGACGATTTAGCGCAAAAAGACACGTAGCTCATGCGCACACGAGCGGCATGACTTTATGCCAATGTGCACACTCTGCGTGTTAACAATTGTAGTCACCGTTCTTCAATATCTCTGTTTACCTTTACCGACCGGTGATTCTTTCGTGGCGGTCCACAGAAAACCCGGGTTTCTAGAACTCGACGATTTAGCGCAAAAAAAAACTTAGCTTACGCGCGCACGAGCGGCATGACTTTGGGATAATGTGGACACTCTGCGTGTTAACAATTGTAGTCACCGCGTTGAAATGTCTCTGTTTACCTCTACCAACCGGTGATTCTTTAGTGGCGGTCCACAGAAAACTCGGCCCTCTAGAAGTCGACGATTCAGCGCAAGAAACACTTAGCACACGCGTACACGGGCGGCTTGACTTTATGCCAATGTGTACACTCTGCGTGTTAACAACTGTAGTCATCGCTCTCAAACATCTATGTTTACCTCTACCGACCGGTGATTATTTCGTGGTGGTCCACAGAAAACTCACGTCTCGAGAAGTCGCCGATTTAGCGCAAAAAACACTTAGCGCACGCGCACACGGGCGGCATGACTGTATGCCAATGTGCACCCTCTGCGTGTTAACAATTGTAGTCACCGCACTGCAATATCTGTGTTTACCTATACTAATCGGCGATTCTTTCGTGTTATCTCTGTGTACCTCTACCGACCTGTGATTCTTTCGTGGCGGTCCACAGAAAACCCGGGTTTCTATAACTCGACGATTTAGCGCAAAAAAAAAAACTTAGCTTACGCGCGCACGAGCGGCATGACCTTGTGACAATGTGCACACTCTGCCTGTTAACCATTGCAGTCACCGCTGTGAAATATGTCTGTTTGGCTCTACCAAACGGTGATTCTTTCGTGGCGGTACCACAGAAAACTCAGCTCTCTAGAAGTCAACGATTTAGCGCAAAAAAACACCTACCGCACGCGCGCACGGGTGGCATGACTTTATGCCATTGTGTACACTCTGCGTGTTAACAATTGTAGTCATCGCTCTGAAATATGTCTGTTAACCTCTACGAACCGGTGACTTTTTCGTGGCGGTCCACAGAAATCTCAGCTTTCTAGAAGTCGACGATTTAGCGCAAAAAACATTTATCGTACGCGCACACGGGAGGCATGACTTGATGAAAATATGCACACGCTGCTTGTTAACATTTGTAGTCATCGCTCTGAAATATCTATGTTTACCTCTACCAACCGGTGATTCTTTGGTGGCGGTCCACAGAACACTCGGCTCTCTAGAAGTCGGCGATGTAGCGCAAAAAACACTTAGCGCATGCGCACACGGGCGGCATGACTTTATGCCAATGTGCACACTCTGCGTGTTAACAATTGTGGTCATCGCTCTGAAATATCTCTGTTAACCTCTACCAACCGGTGATTTTTTCGTGGCGGTCCACAGAAATCTCGGCTTTCTAGAACTCGACGATTTAGCGAAAAAAAACTTGGCTCTCGCGCACACGAGCGGCGTGAATTTATGCCAATGTGCACACTCTGCGTATTAACAATTGTGGTCATCGCTCTTAAATATCTCTGTTAACCTCTACCAACCGGTGATTTTTTCATGGCGGTCCACAGAAATCTCGGCTTTCTAGAAGTCGACGACATAGCGCAAAAAACATTTATCGCACGCGCACACGAGCGGCATGACTCTATGCCAATGTGCACATTCTGTGTGTTAACAATTGTAGTCACCGCTCTCAAATATCTCTGTTTATTTATACAAACCGGTGATTCTTTCGTGGTGTTCCACAGAAAACTCGGCTCTATAAGTCGACGATTTAGCGCAAAAGCACTTAGCGCACGCGCACACGGGCGGCCAGACTTTATGCCAATGTGCACACTCTGCGTGTTAACAATTGTAGTCACCGCTCTGAAATATGTCTGTTTACCTATACCAACCGGTGATTTTTTCGTGGCGGTCCACAGAAAACTCGGCTTTCTAGAACTCGACGATTTAGCGAAAAAAAAAACTTAGCTCGCGCGCACACGAGCGGCGTGAATTTATGCCAATGTGCACACTCTGCGTGTTAACAATTGTGGTCATCGCTCTGAAATATCTCTGTTAACCCCTACCAACCGGTGATTTTTTCGTGGCGGTCCACAGAAATCTCGGCTTTCTTGAACTCGACGATTTAGCGCAAATAACATTTATCGCACGCGCACACGAGCGGCGTGACTTTATGCCAATGTGCACACTCTGCGCGTTAACAATTGTGGTCATCGCTCTGAAATATCTCTGTTAACCTCTACCAAAAGTGATTTTTTCGTGGCGGTCCACAGAAATTTCGGATTTCTAGAAGTGGACGATTTAGCGCAAAAAACATTTATCGCACGCGCACACGAGCGGCATGACTTTATGCCAATGTACACACTCTGCGTGTTAACAATTGTAGTTACCGCTCTGAAATACCTCTGTTTACCTCTACATACCGGTGATTCTTTCGTGGCGGTCCACAGAAAATTCGGCCTTCTAGAAGTCAACGATTTAGCGCAAAAAACACTTAGCTCATGCGCACACGATCGGCATGACTTTATGCCAATGTGCACACTCTGCGTGTTAACAAGTGTAGTCACCGCTCTGCAATATCTCTGTTTACCTCTACCGACCTGTGATTCTTTCGTGGCGGTCCACAGAAAACCCGGGTTTCTATAACTCGACGATTTAGTGCAAAAAAAAACTTAGCTTACGCGCGCACGAGCGGCATGACTTTGTGACAATGTGCACACTCTGCCTGTTAACCATTGCAGTCACCGCTGTGAAATATGTCTGTTTGGCTCTACCAAGCGGTGATTCTTTCGTGGCGGTACCACAGAAAACTCAGCTCTCTAGAAGTCGACGATTTAGCGCAAAAAAACACCTAGCGCACGCGCGCACGGGTGGCATGACTTTATGCCATTGTGTACACTCTGCGTGTTAACAATTGTAGTCATCGCTCTGAAATATGTCTGTTAACCTCTACGAACCGGTGATTTTTTCGTGGCGGTGCACAGAAATCTCGGCTTTCTAGAAGTCGACGATTTAGCGCAAAAAACATTTATCGTACGCGCACACGGGAGGCATGACTTGATGAAAATATGCACAATCTGCTTGTTAACATTTGTAGTCATCGCTCTGAAATATCTATGTTTACCTCTACCAACCGGTGATTTTTTCGTGGCGGTCCACAGAAATCTCGGCTCTCTAGAAGCCGGCGATTTAGCGCAAAAAACACTTAGCTTACGCGCACACGAGCGGCATGACTTTATGCCAATGTACACACTCTGCGTGTTAACAATTGTAGTTACCGCTCTGAAATACCTCTCTGTACCTCTACATACCGGTGATTCTTTCGTGGCGGTCCACAGAAAATTCGGCCTTCTAGAAGTCAACGATTTAGCGCAAAAAACACTTAGCTCATGCGCACACGATCGGCATGACTTTATGCCAATGTGCACACTCTGCGTGTTAACAAGTGTAGTCATCGCTCTGAAATATCTATGTTTACCTCTACCAACCGGTGATTCTTTGGTGGCGGTCCACAGAACACTCGGCTCTCTAGAAGTCGGCGATGTAGCGCAAAAAACACTTAGCGCATGCGCACACGGGCGGCATGACTTTATGCCAATGTGCACACTCTGCGTGTTAACAATTGTAGTTACCGCTCTGAAATATCTCTGTTTACCTCTACATACCGGTGATTCTTTCGTGGCGGTCCACAGAAAAGTCGGCTTTCTAGAACTCGACGATTTAGCGAAAAAAAAACTTAGCTCGCGCGCACACGAGCGGCGTGAATTTATGCCAATGTGCACACTCTGCGTGTTATCAATTGTGGTCATCGCTCTGAAATATCTCTGTTAACCTCTACCAACCGGTGATTTTTTCGTGGCGGTCCACAGAAATCTCGGCTTTCTAGAACTCGACGATTTAGCGAAAAAAAACTTGGCTCGCGCGCACACGAGCGGCGTGAATTTATGCCAATGTGCACACTCTGCGTGTTAACAATTGTGGTCATCGCTCTGAAATATCTCTGTTAACTGCTACCAAACGGTGATTTTTTCGTGGCGGTCCACAGAAATCTCGGCTTTCTAGAAGTCGACGACATAGCGCAAAAAACATTTATCGCACGCGCACACGAGCGGCATGACTTTATGCCAATGTGCACATTCTGTGTTTTAACAATAGTAGTCACCGCTCTCAAATATCTCTGTTTACCTATACAAACCGGTGATTCTTTCGTGGTGTTCCACAGAAAACTCGGCTCTAGAAGTCCACGATTTAGCGCAAAAGCACATAGCGCACGCGCACACGGGCGGCCAGAATTTATGCCAATGTGCACACTCTGCGTGTTAACAATTGTAGTCATCTCGGCTTTCTAGAAGTCGACGATTTAGCGCAAAAAATACTTAGCTCACGTGCACACTAGCGGCGTGACATTATGCCAATATGCACACTCTGCGTGTTAACAATTGTAGTCATCGCTCTGAAATACCTCTGTTTACCTCTACATACCGGTGATTCTTTCGTGGCGGTCCACAGAAAATTCGGCCTTCTAGAAGTCAACGATTTAGCGCAAAAAACACTTAGCTCATGCGCACACGATCGGCATGACTTTATGCCTATGTGCACACTCTGCGTGTTAACAAGTGTAGTCACCGCTCTGCAATATCTCTGTGTACCTCTACCGACCTGTGATTCTTTCGTGGCGGTCCACAGAAAACCCGGGTTTCTATAACTCGACGATTTAGCGCAAAAAAAACTTACCTTACGCGCGCACGAGCGGCATGACTTTGTGACAATGTGCACACTCTGCCTGTTAACCATTGCAGTCACCGCTGTGAAATATGTCTGTTTGGCTCTACCAAACGGTGATTCTTTCGTGGCGGTACCACAGAAAACTCAGCTCTCTAGAAGTCGACGATTTAGCGCAAAAAAACACCTACCGCACGCGCGCACGGGTGGCATGACTTTATGCCATTGTGTACACTCTGCGTGTTAACAATTGTAGTCACCGCTCTGAAATATGTCTGTTAACCTCTACGAACCGGTGATTTTTTCGTGGCGGTCCACAGAAATCTCAGCTTTCTAGAAGTCGACGATTTAGCGCAAAAAACATTTATCGTACGCGCACACGGGAGGCATGACTTGATGAAAATATGCACAATCTGCTTGTTAACATTTGTAGTCATCGCTCTGAAATATCTATGTTTACCTCTACCAACCGGTGATTCTTGGTGGCGGTCCACAGAAATCTCGGCTTTCTTGAACTCGACGATTTAGCGCAAATAACATTTATCGCACGCGCACACGAGCGGCGTGACTTTATGCCAATGTGCACACTCTGCGTGTTAACAATTGTGGTCATCGCTCTGAAATATCTCTGTTAACCTCTACCAACCGGTGATTTTTTCGTGGCGGTCCACAGAAATTTCGGATTTCTAGAAGTGGACGATTTAGCGCAAAAAACATTTATCGCACGCGCACACGAGCGGCATGACTTTATGCCAATGTACACACTCTGCGTGTTAACAATTGTAGTTACCGCTCTGAAATACCTCTGTTTACCTCTACATATCGGTGATTCTTTCGTGGCGGTCCACAGAAAATTCGGCCTTCTAGAAGTCAACGATTTAGCGCAAAAAACACTTAGCTCATGCGCACACGATCGGCATGACTTTATGCCAATGTGCACACTCTGCGTGTTAACAAGTGTAGTCACCGCTCTGCAATATCTCTGTTTACCTCTACCGACCTGTGATTCTTTCGTGGCGGTCCACAGAAAACCCGGGTTTCTATAACGCGACGATTTAGCGCAAAAAAAACTTAGCTTACGCGCGCACGAGCGGCATGACTTTGTGACAATGTGCACACTCTGCCTGTTAACCATTGCAGTCACCGCTGTGAAATATGTCTGTTTGGCTCTACCAAGCGGTGATTCTTTCGTGGCGGTACCACAGAAAACTCAGCTCTCTAGAAGTCGACGATTTAGCGCAAAAAAAACACCTAGCGCACGCGCGCACGGGTGGCATGACTTTATGCCATTGTGTACACTCTGCGTGTTAACAATTGTAGTCATCGCTCTGAAATATGTCTGTTAACCTCTACGAACCGGTGATTTTTTCGTGGCGGTGCACAGAAATCTCGGCTTTCTAGAAGTCGACGATTTAGCGCAAAAAACATTTATCGTACGCGCACACGGGAGACATGACTTGATGAAAATATGCACAATCTGCTTGTTAACATTTGTAGTCATCGCTCTGAAATATCTATGTTTACCTCTACCAACCGGTGATTCTTGGTGGCGGTCCACAGAACACTCGGCTCTCTAGAAGTCGGCGATGTAGCGCAAAAAACACTTAGCGCATGCGCACACGGGCGGCATGACTTTATGCCAATGTGCACACTCTGCGTGTTAACAATTGTGGTCATCGCTCTGAAATATCTCTGTTAACCTCTACCAACCGGTGATTTTTTCGTGGCGGTCCACAGAAATCTCGGCTTTCTAGAACTCGACGATTTAGCGAAAAAAAACTTGGCTCGCGCGCACACGAGCGGCGTGAATTTTTGCCAATGTGCACACTCTGCGCGTTAACAATTGTGGTCATCGCTCTTAAATATGTCTGTTAACCTCTACGAACCGGTGATTTTTTCGTGGCGGTGCACAGAAATCTCGGGTTTCTAGAAGTCGACGATTTAGCGCAAAAACATTTATCGTACGCGCACACGGGAGGCATGACTTGATGAAAATATGCACACTCTGCTTGTTAACATTTGTAGTCATCGCTCTGAAATATCTATGTTTACCTCTACCAACCGGTGATTCTTGGTGGCGGTCCACAGAAATCTCGGCCTTCTAGAAGTCGACGATTTAGCGCAAGAAACACCTAGCGCACGCGCGCACGGGTGGCATGACTTTATGCCATTGTGTACACTCTGCGTGTTAACAATTGTAGTCATCGCTCTGAAATATGTCTGTTAACCTCTACCAACCGGTGATTTTTTCGTGGCGGTCCACAGAAATCTCGGCTTTCTAGAAGTGGACGATTTAGCGCAAAAAACATTTATCGTACGCGCACACGGGAGGCATGACTTGATGAAAATATGCACACTCTGCTTGTTAACATTTGTAGTCATCGCTCTGAAATATCTATGTTTACCTCTACCAACCGGTGATTCTTTGGTGGCGGTCCACAGAACACTCGGCTCTCTAGAAGTCGGCGATGTAGCGCAAAAAACACTTAGCGCATGCGCACACGGGCGGCATGACTTTATGCCAATGTGCACACTCTGCGTGTTAACAATTGTAGTTACCGCTCTGAAATATCTCTGTTTACCTCTACATACCGGTGATTCTTTCGTGGCGGTCCACAGAAAACTCGGCTTTCTAGAACTCGACGATTTAGCGAAAAAAAAAACTTAGCTCGCGCGCACACGAGCGGCGTGACTTTATGCCAATGTGCACACTCTGCGTGTTAACAATTGTGGTCATCGCTCTGAAATATCTCTGTTAACCTCTACCAACCGGCGATTTTTTCGTGGCGGTCCACAGAAATTTCGGCTTTCTAGAAGTCGGCGATTTAGCGCAAAAAAAATTTATAGCACGCGCACAGGAGCGGCATACCTTTATGCCAATGTGCACATTCTGCGTGTTAACAATTGTAGTCACCGCTCTCAAATATCTCTGTTTACCTATACAAACCGGTGATTCTTTCGTGGTGTTCCACAGAAAACTCGGCTGTAGAAGTCGACGATTTAGCGCAAAAGCACATAGCGCACGCGCACACGGGCGGCCAGACTTTATGCCAATGTGCACACTCTGCGTGTTAACAATTGTAGTCACCGCTCTGAAATATCTCTGTTTACCTATACCAACCGGTGATTTTTTCGTGGCGGTCCACAGAAATCTCGGCTCTCTAGAAGCCGGCGATTTAGCGCAAAAAACACTTAGCTTACGCGCACACGAGCGGCATGACTTTATGCCAATGTACACACTCTGCGTGTTAACAATTGTAGTTACCGCTCTGAAATACCTCTCTGTACCTCTACATACCGGTGATTCTTTCGTGGCGGTCCACAGAAAATTCGGCCTTCTAGAAGTCAACGATTTAGCGCAAAAAACACTTAGCTCATGCGCACACGATCGGCATGACTTTATGCCAATGTGCACACTCTGCGTGTTAACAAGTGTAGTCATCGCTCTGAAATATCTATGTTTACCTCTACCAAGCGGTGATTCTTTGGTGGCGGTCCACAGAACACTCGGCTCTCTAGAAGTCGGCGATGTAGCGCAAAAAACACTGAGCGCATGCGCACACGGGCGGCATGACTTTATGCCAATGTGCACACTCTGCGTGTTAACAATTGTAGTTACCGCTCTGAAATATCTCTGTTTACCTCTACATACCGGTGATTCTTTCGTGGCGGTCCACAGAAAAGTCGGCTTTCTAGAACTCGACGATTTAGCGAAAAAAAAAACTTAGCTCGCGCGCACACGAGCGGCGTGAATTTATGCCAATGTGCACACTCTGCGTGTTAACAATGGTGGTCATCGCTCTGAAATATCTCTGTTAACCTCTACCAACCGGTGATTTTTTCGTGGCGGTCCACAGAAATCTCGGCTTTCTAGAACTCGACGATTTAGCGAAAAAAAACTTGGCTCGCGCGCACACGAGCGGCGTGAATTTATGCCAATGTGCACACTCTGCGTGTTAACAATTGTGGTCATCGCTCTGAAATATCTCTGTTAACTGCTACCAAACGGTGATTTTTTCGTGGCGGTCCACAGAAATCTCGGCTTTCTAGAAGTCGACGTCATAGCGCAAAAAACATTTATCGCACGCGCACACGAGCGGCATGACTTTATGCCAATGTGCACATTCTGTGTGTTAACAATAGTAGTCACCGCTCTCAAATATCTCTGTTTACCTATACAAACCGGTGATTCTTTCGTGGTGTTCCACAGAAAACTCGGCTCTAGAAGTCGACGATTTAGCGCAAAAGCACATAGCGCACGCGCACACGGGCGGCCAGACTTTATGCCAATGTGCACACTCTCCGTGTTAACAATTGTAGTCATCTCGGCTTTCTAGAAGTCGACGATTTAGCGCAAAAAATACTTAGCTCACGTGCACACTAGCGGCGTGACATTATGCCAATATGCACACTCTGCGTGTTAACAATTGTAGTCATCGCTCTTAAATATCTCTGTTATTCTCTTCCAACCGGTGATTTTTTCGTTGCGGTCCACAGAAATCTCGGCTCTCTAGAAGCCGGCGATTTAGCGCAAAAAACACTTAGCTTACGCGCACAAAAGCGGCATGACTTTATGCCAATGTACACACTCTGCGTGTTAACAATTGTAGTTACCGCTCTGAAATACCTCTGTTTACGTCTACATACCGGTGATTCTTTCGTGGCGGTCCACAGAAAATTCGGCCTTCTAGAAGTCAACGATTTAGCGCAAAAAACACTTAGCTCATGCGCACACGATCGGCATGACTTTATGCCTATGTGCACACTCTGCGTGTTAACAAGTGTAGTCACCGCTCTGCAATATCTCTGTGTACCTCTACCGACCTGTGATTCTTTCGTGGCGGTCCACAGAAAACCCGGGTTTCTATAACTCGACGATTTAGCGCAAAAAAAACTTACCTTACGCGCGCACGAGCGGCATGACTTTGTGACAATGTGCACACTCTGCCTGTTAACCATTGCAGTCACCGCTGTGAAATATGTCTGTTTGGCTCTACCAAACTGTGATTCTTTCGTGGCGGTACCACAGAAAACTCAGCTCTCTAGAAGTCGACGATTTAGCGCAAAAAAACACCTACCGCACGCGCGCACGGGTGGCATGACTTTATGCCATTGTGTACACTCTGCGTGTTAACAATTGTAGTCATCGCTCTGAAATATGTCTGTTAACCTCTACGAACCGGTGATTTTTTCGTGGCGGTCCACAGAGATCTCAGCTTTCTAGAAGTCGACGATTTAGCGCAAAAAACATTTATCGTACGCGCACACGGGAGGCATGACTTGATGAAAATATGCACAATCTGCTTGTTAACATTAGTAGTCATCGTTCTGAAATATCTATGTTTACCTCTACCAACCGGTGATTCATGGTGGCGGTCCACAGAAATCTCGGCTTTCTTGAACTCGACGATTTAGCGCAAATAACATTTATCGCACGCGCACACGAGCGGCGTGACTTTATGCCAATGTGCACACTCTGCGTGTTAACAATTGTGGTCATCGCTCTGAAATATCTCTGTTAACCTCTACCAACCGGTGATTTTTTCGTGGCGGTCCACAGAAATTTCGGATTTCTAGAAGTGGACGATTTAGCGCAAAAAACATTTATCGCACGCGCACACGAGCGGCATGACTTTATGCCAATGTACACACTCTGCGTGTTAACAATTGTAGTTACCGCTCTGAAATACCTCTGTTTACCTCTACATACCGGTGATTCTTTCGTGGCGGTCCACAGAAAATTCGGCCTTCTAGAAGTCAACGATTTAGCGCAAAAAACACTTAGCTCATGCGCACACGATCGGCATGACTTTATGCCAATGTGCACACTCTGCGTGTTAACAAGTGTAGTCACCGCTCTGCAATATCTCTGTTTACCTCTACCGACCTGTGATTCTTTCGTGGCGGTCCACAGAAAACCCGGGTTTCTATAACTCGACGATTTAGCGCAAAAAAAAAACTTAGCTTACGCGCGCACGAGCGGCATGACTTTGTGACAATGTGCACACTCTGCCTGTTAACCATTGCAGTCACCGCTGTGAAATATGTCTGTTTGGCTCTACCAAGCGGTGATTCTTTCGTGGCGGTACCACAGAAAACTCAGCTCTCTAGAAGTCGACGATTTAGCGCAAAAAAACACCTAGCGCACGCGCGCACGGTTGGCATGACTTTATGCCATTGTGTACACTCTGCGTGTTAACAATTGTAGTCATCGCTCTGAAATATGTCTGTTAACCTCTACGAACCGGTGATTTTTTCGTGGCGGTGCACAGAAATCTCGGCTTTCTAGAAGTCGACGATTTAGCGCAAAAAACATTTATCGTACGCGCACACGGGAGGCATGACTTGATGAAAATATGCACAATCTGCTTGTTAACATTTGTAGTCATCGCTCTGAAATATCTATGTTTACCTCTACCAACCGGTGATTCTTGGTGGCGGTCCACAGAACACTCGGCTCTCTAGAAGTCGGCGATGTAGCGCAAAAAACACTTAGCGCATGCGCACACGGGCGGCATGACTTTATGCCAATGTGCACACTCTGCGTGTTAACAATTGTGGTCATCGCTCTGAAATATCTCTGTTAACCTCTACCAACCGGTGATTTTTTCGTGGCGGTCCACAGAAATCTCGGCTTTCTAGAACTCGACGATTTAGCGAAAAAAACTTGGCTCGCGCGCACACGAGCGGCGTGAATTTTTGCCAATGTGCACACTCTGCGTGTTAACAATTGTGGTCATCGCTCTGAAATATCTCTGTTAACCTCTACCAACCGGCGATTTTTTCGTGGCGGTCCACAGAAATTTCGGCTTTCTAGAAGTCGGCGATTTAGCGCAAAAAACATTTATAGCACGCGCACAGGAGCGGCATACCTTTATGCCAATGTGCACATTCTGCGTGTTAACAATTGTAGTCACCGCTCTCAAATATCTCTGTTTACCTATACAAACCGGTGATTCTTTCGTGGTGTTCCACAGAAAACTCGGCTGTAGAAGTCGACGATTTAGCGCAAAAGCACATAGCGCACGCGCACACGGGTGGCCAGACTTTATGCCAATGTGCACACTCTGCGTGTTAACAATTGTAGTCACCGCTCTGAAATATCTCTGTTTACCTATACCAACCGGTGATTTTTTCGTGGCGGTCCACAGAAATCTCGGCTCTCTAGAAGCCGGCGATTTAGCGCAAAAAACACTTAGCTTACGCGCACACGAGCGGCATGACTTTATGCCAATGTACACACTCTGCGTGTTAACAATTGTAGTTACCGCTCTGAAATACCTCTCTGTACCTCTACATACCGGTGATTCTTTCGTGGCGGTCCACAGAAAATTCGGCCTTCTAGAAGTCAACGATTTAGCGCAAAAAACACTTAGCTCATGCGATCGGCATGACTTTATGCCAATGTGCACACTCTGCGTGTTAACAAGTGTAGTCATCGCTCTGAAATATCTATGTTTACCTCTACCAACCGGTGATTCTTTGGTGGCGGTCCACAGAACACTCGGCTCTCTAGAAGTCGGCGATGTAGCGCAAAAAACACTTAGCGCATGCGCACACGGGCGGCATGACTTTATGCCAATGTGCACACTCTGCGTGTTAACAATTGTAGTTACCGCTCTGAAATATCTCTGTTTACCTCTACATACCGGTGATTCTTTCGTGGCGGTCCACAGAAAGTCGGCTTTCTAGAACTCGACGATTTAGCGAAAAAAAAACTTAGCTCGCGCGCACACGAGCGGCGTGAATTTATGCCAATGTGCACACTCTGCGTGTTAACAATTGTGGTCATCGCTCTGAAATATCTCTGTTAACCTCTACCAACCGGTGATTTTTTCGTGGCGGTCCACAGAAATCTCGGCTTTCTAGAACTCGACGATTTAGCGAAAAAAAACTTGGCTCGCGCGCACACGAGCGGCGTGAATTTATGCCAATGTGCACACTCTGCGTGTTAACAATTGTGGTCATCGCTCTGAAATATCTCTGTTAACTGCTACCAAACGGTGATTTTTTCGTGGCGGTCCACAGAAATCTCGGCTTTCTAGAAGTCGACGACATAGCGCAAAAAACATTTATCGCACGCGCACACGAGCGGCATGACTTTATGCCAATGAGCACATTCTGTGTGTTAACAATAGTATTCACCGCTCTCAAATATCTCTGTTTACCTATACAAACCGGTGATTCTTTCGTGGTGTTCCACAGAAAACTCGGCTCTAGAAGTCGACGATTTAGCGCAAAAGCACATAGCGCACGCGCACACGGGCGGCCAGACTTTATGCCAATGTGCACACTCTGCGTGTTAACAATTGTAGTCATCTCGGCTTTCTAGAAGTCGACGATTTAGCGCAAAAAATACTTAGCTCACGTGCACACTAGCGGCGTGACATTATGCCAATATGCACACTCTGCGTGTTAACAATTGTAGTCATCGCTCTTAAATATCTCTGTTATTCTCTTCCAACCGGTGATTTTTTCGTGGCGGTCCACAGAAATCTCGGCTCTCTAGAAGCCGGCGATTTAGCGCAAAAAACACTTAGCTTACGCGCACAAACGCGGCATGACTTTATGCCAATGTACACACTCTGCGTGTTAACAATTGTAGTTACCGCTCTGAAATACCTCTGTTTACCTCTACATACCGGTGATTCTTTCGTGGCGGTCCACAGAAAATTCGGCCTTCTAGAAGTCAACGATTTAGCGCAAAAAACACTTAGCTCATGCGCACACGATCGGCATGACTTTATGCCTATGTGCACACTCTGCGTGTTAACAAGTGTAGTCACCGCTCTGCAATATCTCTGTGTACCTCTACCGACCTGTGATTCTTTCGTGGCGGTCCACAGAAAACCCGGGTTTCTATAACTCGACGATTTAGCGCAAAAAAAAACTTACCTTACGCGCGCACGAGCGGCATGACTTTGTGACAATGTGCACACTCTGCCTGTTAACCATTGCAGTCACCGCTGTGAAATATGTCTGTTTGGCTCTACCAAACGGTGATTCTTTCGTGGCGGTACCACAGAAAACTCAGCTCTCTAGAAGTCGACGATTTAGCGCAAAAAAACACCTACCGCACGCGCGCACGGGTGGCATGACTTTATGCCATTGTGTACACTCTGCGTGTTAACAATTGTAGTCATCGCTCTGAAATATGTCTGTTAACCTCTACGAACCGGTGATTTTTTCGTGGCGGTCCACAGAAATCTCAGCTTTCTAGAAGTCGACGATTTAGCGCAAAAAACACTTAGCTCATGCGCACACGATCGGCATGACTTTATGCCTATGTGCACACTCTGCGTGTTAACAAGTGTAGTCACCGCTCTGCAATATCTCTGTGTACCTCTACCGACCTGTGATTCTTTCGTGGCGGTCCACAGAAAACCCGGGTTTCTATAACTCGACGATTTAGCGCAAAAAAAAACTTACCTTACGCGCGCACGAGCGGCATGACTTTGTGACAATGTGCACACTCTGCCTGTTAACCATTGCAGTCACCGCTGTGAAATATGTCTGTTTGGCTCTACCAAACGGTGATTCTTTCGTGGCGGTACCACAGAAAACTCAGCTCTCTAGAAGTCGACGATTTAGCGCAAAAAAACACCTACCGCACGCGCGCACGGGTGGCATGACTTTATGCCATTGTGTACACTCTGCGTGTTAACAATTGTAGTCATCGCTCTGAAATATGTCTGTTAACCTCTACGAACCGGTGATTTTTTCGTGGCGGTCCACAGAAATCTCAGCTTTCTAGAAGTCGACGATTTAGCGCAAAAAACATTTATCGTACGCGCACACGGGAGGCATGACTTGATGAAAATATGCACACTCTGCTTGTTAACATTTGTAGTCATCGCTCTGAAATATCTATGTTTACCTCTACCAACCGGTGATTCTTTGGTGGCGGTCCACAGAACACTCGGCTCTCTAGAAGTCGGCGATGTAGCGCAAAAAACACTTAGCGCATGCGCACACGGGCGGCATGACTTTATGCCAATGTGCACACTCTGCGTGTTAACAATTGTGGTCATCGCTCTGAAATATCTCTGTTAACCTCTACCAACCGGTGATTTTTTCGTGGCGGTCCACAGAAATCTCGGCTTTCTAGAACTCGACGATTTAGCGAAAAAAAACTTGGCTCGCGCGCACACGAGCGGCGTGAATTTATGCCAATGTGCACACTCTGCGTGTTAACAATTGTGGTCATCGCTCTTAAATATCTCTGTTAACCTCTACCAACCGGTGATTTTTTCATGGCGGTCCACAGAAATCTCGGCTTTCTAGAAGTCGACGACATAGCGCAAAAAACATTTATCGCACGCGCACACGAGCGGCATGACTTTATGCCAATGTGCACATTCTGTGTGTTAACAATTGTAGTCACCGCTCTCAAATATCTCTGTTTATTTATACAAACCGGTGATTCTTTCGTGGTGTTCCACAGAAAACTCGGCTCTAGAAGTCGACGATTTAGCGCAAAAGCACATAGCGCACGCGCACACGGGCGGCCAGACTTTATGCCAATGTGCACACTCTGCGTGTTAACAATTGTAGTCATCTCGGCTTTCTAGAAGTCGACGATTTAGCGCAAAAAATACTTAGCTCACGTGCACACTAGCGGCGTGACATTATGCCAATATGCACACTCTGCGTGTTAACAATTGTAGTCATCGCTCTTAAATATCTCTGTTATTCTCTTCCAACCGGTGATTTTTTCGTTGCGGTCCACAGAAATCTCGGCTCTCTAGAAGCCGGCGATTTAGCGCAAAAAACACTTAGCTTACGCGCACAAAAGCGGCATGACTTTATGCCAATGTACACACTCTGCGTGTTAACAATTGTAGTTACCGCTCTGAAATACCTCTGTTTACCTCTACATACCGGTGATTCTTTCGTGGCGGTCCACAGAAAATTCGGCCTTCTAGAAGTCAACGATTTAGCGCAAAAAACACTTAGCTCATGCGCACACGATCGGCATGACTTTATGCCTATGTGCACACTCTGCGTGTTAACAAGTGTAGTCACCGCTCTGCAATATCTCTGTGTACCTCTACCGACCTGTGATTCTTTCGTGGCGGTCCACAGAAAACCCGGGTTTCTATAACTCGACGATTTAGCGCAAAAAAAACTTACCTTACGCGCGCACGAGCGGCATGACTTTGTGACAATGTGCACACTCTGCCTGTTAACCATTGCAGTCACCGCTGTGAAATATGTCTGTTTGGCTCTACCAAACTGTGATTCTTTCGTGGCGGTACCACAGAAAACTCAGCTCTCTAGAAGTCGACGATTTAGCGCAAAAAAACACCTACCGCACGCGCGCACGGGTGGCATGACTTTATGCCATTGTGTACACTCTGCGTGTTAACAATTGTAGTCATCGCTCTGAAATATGTCTGTTAACCTCTACGAACCGGTGATTTTTTCGTGGCGGTCCACAGAGATCTCAGCTTTCTAGAAGTCGACGATTTAGCGCAAAAAACATTTATCGTACGCGCACACGGGAGGCATGACTTGATGAAAATATGCACAATCTGCTTGTTAACATTTGTAGTCATCGTTCTGAAATATCTATGTTTACCTCTACCAACCGGTGATTCATGGTGGCGGTCCACAGAAATCTCGGCTTTCTTGAACTCGACGATTTAGCGCAAATAACATTTATCGCACGCGCACACGAGCGGCGTGACTTTATGCCAATGTGCACACTCTGCGTGTTAACAATTGTGGTCATCGCTCTGAAATATCTCTGTTAACCTCTACCAACCGGTGATTTTTTCGTGGCGGTCCACAGAAATTTCGGATTTCTAGAAGTGGACGATTTAGCGCAAAAAACATTTATCGCACGCGCACACGAGCGGCATGACTTTATGCCAATGTACACACTCTGCGTGTTAACAATTGTAGTTACCGCTCTGAAATACCTCTGTTTACCTCTACATACCGGTGATTCTTTCGTGGCGGTCCACAGAAAATTCGGCCTTCTAGAAGTCAACGATTTAGCGCAAAAAACACTTAGCTCATGCGCACACGATCGGCATGACTTTATGCCAATGTGCACACTCTGCGTGTTAACAAGTGTAGTCACCGCTCTGCAATATCTCTGTTTACCTCTACCGACCTGTGATTCTTTCGTGGCGGTCCACAGAAACCCGGGTTTCTATAACTCGACGATTTAGCGCAAAAAAAAAACTTAGCTTACGCGCGCACGAGCGGCATGACTTTGTGACAATGTGCACACTCTGCCTGTTAACCATTGCAGTCACCGCTGTGAAATATGTCTGTTTGGCTCTACCAAGCGGTGATTCTTTCGTGGCGGTACCACAGAAAACTCAGCTCTCTAGAAGTCGACGATTTAGCGCAAAAAAACACCTAGCGCACGCGCGCACGGTTGGCATGACTTTATGCCATTGTGTACACTCTGCGTGTTAACAATTGTAGTCATCGCTCTGAAATATGTCTGTTAACCTCTACGAACCGGTGATTTTTTCGTGGCGGTGCACAGAAATCTCGGCTTTCTAGAAGTCGACGATTTAGCGCAAAAAACATTTATCGTACGCGCACACGGGAGGCATGACTTGATGAAAATATGCACAATCTGCTTGTTAACATTTGTAGTCATCGCTCTGAAATATCTATGTTTACCTCTACCAACCGGTGATTCTTGGTGGCGGTCCACAGAACACTCGGCTCTCTAGAAGTCGGCGATGTAGCGCAAAAAACACTTAGCGCATGCGCACACGGGCGGCATGACTTTATGCCAATGTGCACACTCTGCGTGTTAACAATTGTGGTCATCGCTCTGAAATATCTCTGTTAACCTCTACCAACCGGTGATTTTTTCGTGGCGGTCCACAGAAATCTCGGCTTTCTAGAACTCGACGATTTAGCGAAAAAAAACTTGGCTCGCGCGCACACGAGCGGCGTGAATTTTTGCCAATGTGCACACTCTGCGTGTTAACAATTGTGGTCATCGCTCTGAAATATCTCTGTTAACCTCTACCAACCGGCGATTTTTTCGTGGCGGTCCACAGAAATTTCGGCTTTCTAGAAGTCGGCGATTTAGCGCAAAAAACATTTATAGCACGCGCACAGGAGCGGCATACCTTTATGCCAATGTGCACATTCTGCGTGTTAACAATTGTAGTCACCGCTCTCAAATATCTCTGTTTACCTATACAAACCGGTGATTCTTTCGTGGTGTTCCACAGAAAACTCGGCTGTAGAAGTCGACGATTTAGCGCAAAAGCACATAGCGCACGCGCACACGGGCGGCCAGACTTTATGCCAATGTGCACACTCTGCGTGTTAACAATTGTAGTCACCGCTCTGAAATATCTCTGTTTACCTATACCAACCGGTGATTTTTTCGTGGCGGTCCACAGAAATCTCGGCTCTCTAGAAGCCGGCGATTTAGCGCAAAAAACACTTAGCTTACGCGCACACGAGCGGCATGACTTTATGCCAATGTACACACTCTGCGTGTTAACAATTGTAGTTACCGCTCTGAAATACCTCTCTGTACCTCTACATACCGGTGATTCTTTCGTGGCGGTCCACAGAAAATTCGGCCTTCTAGAAGTCAACGATTTAGCGCAAAAAACACTTAGCTCATGCGATCGGCATGACTTTATGCCAATGTGCACACTCTGCGTGTTAACAAGTGTAGTCATCGCTCTGAAATATCTATGTTTACCTCTACCAACCGTTGATTCTTTGGTGGCGGTCCACAGAACACTCGGCTCTCTAGAAGTCGGCGATGTAGCGCAAAAAACACTTAGCGCATGCGCACACGGGCGGCATGACTTTATGCCAATGTGCACACTCTGCGTGTTAACAATTGTAGTTACCGCTCTGAAATATCTCTGTTTACCTCTACATACCGGTGATTCTTTCGTGGCGGTCCACAGAAAGTCGGCTTTCTAGAACTCGACGATTTAGCGAAAAAAAAACTTAGCTCGCGCGCACACGAGCGGCGTGAATTTATGCCAATGTGCACACTCTGCGTGTTAACAATTGTGGTCATCGCTCTGAAATATCTCTGTTAACCTCTACCAACCGGTGATTTTTTCGTGGCGGTCCACAGAAATCTCGGCTTTCTAGAACTCGACGATTTAGCGAAAAAAAACTTGGCTCGCGCGCACACGAGCGGCGTGAATTTATGCCAATGTGCACACTCTGCGTGTTAACAATTGTGGTCATCGCTCTGAAATATCTCTGTTAACTGCTACCAAACGGTGATTTTTTCGTGGCGGTCCACAGAAATCTCGGCTTTCTAGAAGTCGACGACATAGCGCAAAAAACATTTATCGCACGCGCACACGAGCGGCATGACTTTATGCCAATGTGCACATTCTGTGTGTTAACAATAGTATTCACCGCTCTCAAATATCTCTGTTTACCTATACAAACCGGTGATTCTTTCGTGGTGTTCCACAGAAAACTCGGCTCTAGAAGTCGACGATTTAGCGCAAAAGCACATAGCGCACGCGCACACGGGCGGCCAGACTTTATGCCAATGTGCACACTCTGCGTGTTAACAATTGTAGTCATCTCGGCTTTCTAGAAGTCGACGATTTAGCGCAAAAAATACTTAGCTCACGTGCACACTAGCGGCGTGACATTATGCCAATATGCACACTCTGCGTGTTAACAATTGTAGTCATCGCTCTTAAATATCTCTGTTATTCTCTTCCAACCGGTGATTTTTTCGTGGCGGTCCACAGAAATCTCGGCTCTCTAGAAGCCGGCGATTTAGCGCAAAAAACACTTAGCTTACGCGCACAAACGCGGCATGACTTTATGCCAATGTACACACTCTGCGTGTTAACAATTGTAGTTACCGCTCTGAAATACCTCTGTTTACCTCTACATACCGGTGATTCTTTCGTGGCGGTCCACAGAAAATTCGGCCTTCTAGAAGTCAACGATTTAGCGCAAAAAACACTTAGCTCATGCGCACACGATCGGCATGACTTTATGCCTATGTGCACACTCTGCGTGTTAACAAGTGTAGTCACCGCTCTGCAATATCTCTGTGTACCTCTACCGACCTGTGATTCTTTCGTGGCGGTCCACAGAAAACCCGGGTTTCTATAACTCGACGATTTAGCGCAAAAAAAACTTACCTTACGCGCGCACGAGCGGCATGACTTTGTGACAATGTGCACACTCTGCCTGTTAACCATTGCAGTCACCGCTGTGAAATATGTCTGTTTGGCTCTACCAAACGGTGATTCTTTCGTGGCGGTACCACAGAAAACTCAGCTCTCTAGAAGTCGACGATTTAGCGCAAAAAAACACCTACCGCACGCGCGCACGGGTGGCATGACTTTATGCCATTGTGTACACTCTGCGTGTTAACAATTGTAGTCATCGCTCTGAAATATGTCTGTTAACCTCTACGAACCGGTGATTTTTTCGTGGCGGTCCACAGAAATCTCAGCTTTCTAGAAGTCGACGATTTAGCGCAAAAAAACATTTATCGTACGCGCACACGGGAGGCATGACTTGATGAAAATATGCACACTCTGCTTGTTAACATTTGTAGTCATCGCTCTGAAATATCTATGTTTACCTCTACCAACCGGTGATTCTTTGGTGGCGGTCCACAGAACACTCGGCTCTCTAGAAGTCGGCGATGTAGCGCAAAAAACACTTAGCGCATGCGCACACGGGCGGCATGACTTTATGCCAATGTGCACACTCTGCGTGTTAACAATTGTGGTCATCGCTCTGAAATATCTCTGTTAACCTCTACCAACCGGTGATTTTTTCGTGGCGGTCCACAGAAATCTCGGCTTTCTAGAACTCGACGATTTAGCGAAAAAAAACTTGGCTCGCGCGCACACGAGCGGCGTGAATGTATGCCAATGTGCACACTCTGCGTGTTAACAATTGTGGTCATCGCTCTTAAATATCTCTGTTAACCTCTACCAACTGGTGATTTTTTCATGGCGGTCCACAGAAATCTCGGCTTTCTAGAAGTCGACGACATAGCGCAAAAAACATTTATCGCACGCGCACACGAGCGGCATGACTTTATGCCAATGTGCACATTCTGTGTGTTAACAATTGTAGTCACCGCTCTCAAATATCTCTGTTTATTTATACAAACCGGTGATTCTTTCGTGGTGTTCCACAGAAAACTCGGCTCTAGAAGTCGACGATTTAGCGCAAAAGCACTTAGCGCACGCGCACACGGGCGGCCAGACTTTATGCCAATGTGCACACTCTGCGTGTTAACAATTGTAGTCACCGCTCTGAAATGTCTCTGTTTGCCTATACCAACCGGTGATTTTTTCGTTGCGGTCCACAGAAATCTCGGCTCTCTAGAAGCCGGCGATTTAGCGCAAAAAACACTTAGCTTACGCGCACACGAGCAGCATGAGTTTATGCCAATGTACACACCCTGCGTGTTAACAATTGTAGTTACCGCTCTGAAATACCTCTGTTTACCTCTACATACCGGTGATTCTTACGTGGCGGTCCACAGAAAATTCGGCCTTCTAGAAGTCGACGATTTAGCGCAAAAAAACACCTAGCGCACGCGCGCACGGGTGGCATGACTTTAAGCCATTGTGTACACTCTGCGTGTTAGCAATTGTAGTCATCGCTCTGAAATATGTCTGTTAACCTCTACCAACCGGTGACTTTTTCGTGGCGGTCCACAGAAATCTCGGCTTTCTAGAAGTCGACGATTTAGCGCAAAAAACATTTATCGTACGCGCACACGGGAGGCATGACTTGATGAAAATATGCACACTCTGCTTGTTAACATTTGTAGTCATCGCTCTGAAATATCTATGTTTACCTCTACCAACCGGTGATTCTTTGGTGGCGGTCCACAGAACACTCGGCTCTCTAGAAGTCGGCGATGTAGCGCAAAAAACACTTAGCGCATGCGCACACGAGCGGCGTGACTTTATGCCAATGTTCACACTCTGCGTGTTAACAATTGTGGTCATCGCTCTGAAATACCTCTGTTTACCTCTACATACCGGTGATTCTTACGTGGCGGTCCACAGAAAATTCGGCCTTCTAGAAGTCAACGATTTAGCGCAAAAAACACTTAGCTCATGCGCACACGATCGGCATGACTTTATGCCAATGTGCACACTCTGCGTGTTAACAAGTGTAGTCATCGCTCTGAAATATCTATGTTTACCTCTACCAACCGGTGGTTGTTTGGTGGCGGTCCACAGAACACTCGGCTCTCTAGAAGTCGGCGATGTAGCGCAAAAAACACTTAGCGCATGCGCACACGGGCGGCATGACTTTATGCCAATGTGCACACTCTGCGTGTTAACAATTGTAGTTACCGCTCTGAAATATCTCTGTTTACCTCTACATACCGGTGATTCTTTCGTGGCGGTCCACAGAAAACTCGGCTTTCTAGAACTCGACGATCTAGCGAAAAAAAAAACTTAGCTCGCGCGCACACGAGCGGCGTGAATTTATGCCAATGTGCACACTCTGCGTGTTAACAATTGTGGTCATCGCTCTGAAATATCTCTGTTAACCCCTACCAACCGGTGATTTTTTCGTGGCGGTCCACAGAAATCTCGGCTTTCTAGAACTCGACGATTTAGCGCAAAAAACATTTATCGCACGCGCACACGAGCGGCGTGACTTTATGCCAATGTGCACACTCTGCGTGTTAACAATTGTGGTCATCACTCTGAAATATCTCTGTTAACCTCTACCAACCGGTGATTTTTTCGTGGCGGTCCACAGAAATTTCGGATTTCTAGAAGTGGACGATTTAGCGCAAAAAACATTTATCGCACGCGCACACGAGCGGCATGACTTTATGCCAATGTACACACTATGCGTGTTAACAATTGTAGTTACCGCTCTGAAATACCTCTGTTTACCTCTACATACCGGTGATTCTTTCGTGGCGGTCCACAGAAAATTCGGCCTTCTAGAAGTCAACGATTTGGCGCAAAAAACACTTAGCTCATGCGCACACGATCGGCATGACTTTATGCCAATGTGCACACTCTGCGTGTTAACAAGTGTAGTCACCGCTCTGCAATATCTCTGTTTACCTCTACCGACCTGTGATTCTTTCGTGGCGGTCCACAGAAAACCCGGGTTTCTATAACTCGACGATTTAGCGCAAAAAAAAAACTTAGCTTACGCGCGCACGAGCGGCATGACTTTGTGACAATGTGCACACTCTGCCTGTTAACCATTGCAGTCACCGCTGTGAAATATGTCTGTTTGGCTCTACCAAGCGGTGATTCTTTCGTGGCGGTACCACAGAAAACTCAGCTCTCTAGAAGTCGACGATTTAGCGCAAAAAAAACACCTAGCGCACGCGCGCACGGGTGGCATGAGTTTATGCCATTGTGTACACTCTGCGTGTTAACAATTGTAGTCATCGCTCTGAAATATGTCTGTTAACCTCTACGAACCGGTGATTTGTTCGTGGCGGTGCACAGAAATCTCGGCTTTCTAGAAGTCGACGATTTAGCGCAAAAAACATTTATCGTACGCGCACACGGGAGGCATGACTTGATGAAAATATGCACAATCTGCTTGTTAACATTTGTAGTCATCGCTCTGAAATATCTCTGTTTAACTCTACCGACCGGTGATTCTTTCGTGGCGGTCCACAGAAAACCCAGATTTCTAGAACTCGACGATTTGGCGAAAAAAAAAACTTAGCTCACGCGCACACGAGCGGCGTGGCTTTATGCCAATGTGCACACTCTGCGTGTTAAGAATTGTGGTCATCGCTCTGAAATATGTCTGTTAACCTCTACCAACCGGTGATTTTTTCGTGGCGGTGCACAGAAATCTCGGCTTTCTAGAAGTCGACGATTTAGCGCAAAAAACATTTATCGTACGCGCACACGGGAGGCATGACTTGATGAAAATATGCACACTCTGCTTGTTAACATTTGTAGTCATCGCTCTGAAATATCTATGTTTACCTCTACCAACCGGTGATTCTTTGGTGGCGGTCCACAGAACACTCGGCTCTCTAGAAGTCGGCGATGTAGCGCAAAAAACACTTAGCACATGCGCACACGAGCGGCGTGACTTTATGCCAATGTTCACACTCTGCGTGTTAACAATTGTGGTCATCGCTCTGAAATACCTCTGTTTACCTCTACATACCGGTGATTTTTTCGTGGCGGTCCACAGAAATCTCGGCTCTCTAGAAGCCGGCGATTTAGCGCAAAAAACACTTAGCTTACGCGCACACGAGCGGCATGACTTTATGCCAATGTACACACTCTGCGTGTTAACAATTGTAGTTACCGCTCTGAAATACCTCTGTTTACCTCAACATACCGGTGATTCTTTCGTGGCGGTCCACAGAAAATTCGGCCTTCTAGAAGTCAACGATTTAGCGCAAAAAACACTTAGCTCATGCGCACACGATCGGCATGACTTTATGCCAATGTGCACACTCTGCGTGTTAACAAGTGTAGTCATCGCTCTGAAATATCTATGTTTACCTCTACCAACCAGTGGTTGTTTGGTGGCGGTCCACAGAACACTCGGCTCTCTAGAAGTCGGCGATGTAGCGCAAAAAACACTTAGCGCATGCGCACACGGGCGGCATGACTTTATGCCAATGTGCACACTCTGCGTGTTAACAATTGTAGTTACCGCTCTGAAATATCTCTGTTTACCTCTACATACCGGTGATTCTTTCGTGGCGGTCCACAGAAAACTCGGCTTTCTAGAACTCGACGATCTAGCGAAAAAAAAAAACTTAGCTCGCGCGCACACGAGCGGCGTGAATTTATGCCAATGTGCACTCTCTGCGTGTTAACAATTGTGGTCATCGCTCTGAAATATCTCTGTTAACCCCTACCAACCGGTGATTTTTTCGTGGCGGTCCACAGAAATCTCAGCTTTCTAGAACTCGACGATTTAGCGCAAAAAACATTTATCGCACGCGCACACGAGCGGCGTGACTTTATGCCAATGTGCACACTCTGCGTGTTAACAATTGTGGTCATCGCTCTGAAATATCTGTGTTAACCTCTACCAACCGGTGATTTTTTCGTGGCGGTCCACAGAAATTTCGGATTTCTAGAAGTGGACGATTTAGCGCAAAAAACATTTATCGCACGCGCACACGAGCGGCGTGACTTTATGCCAATGTACACACTATGCGTGTTAACAATTGTAGTTACCGCTCTGAAATACCTCTGTTTACCTCTACATACCGGTGATTCTTTCGTGGCGGTCCACAGAAAATTCGGCCTTCTAGAAGTCAACGATTTAGCGCAAAAAACACTTAGCTCATGCGCACACGATCGGCATGACTTCATGCCAATGTGCACACTCTGCGTGTTAACAAGTGTAGTCACCGCTCTGCAATATCTCTGTTTACCTCTACCGAACTGTGATTCTTTCGTGGCGGTCCACAGAAAACCCGGGTTTCTATAACTCGACGATTTAGCGCAAAAAAAAACTTAGCTTACGCGCGCACGAGCGGCATGACTTTGTGACAATGTGCACACTCTGCCTGTTAACCATTGCAGTCACCGCTGTGAAATATGTCTGTTTGGCTCTACCAAGCGGTGATTCTTTCGTGGCGGTACCACAGAAAACTCAGCTCTCTAGAAGTCGACGATTTAGCGCAAAAAAAAACACCTAGCGCACGCGCGCACGGGTGGCATGACTTTATGCCATTGTGTACACTCTGCGTGTTAACAATTGTAGTCATCGCTCTGAAATATGTCTGTTAACCTCTACGAACCGGTGATTTTTTCGTGGCGGTGCACAGAAATCTCGGCTTTCTAGAAGTCGACGATTTAGCGCAAAAAACATTTATCGTACGCGCACACGGGAGGCATGACTTGATGAAAATATGCACAATCTGCTTGTTAACATTTGTAGTCATCGCTCTGAAATATCTCTGTTTAACTCTACCGACCGGTGATTCTTTCGTGGCGGTCCACAGAAAACCCGGATTTCTAGAACTCGACGATTTGGCGAAAAAAAAAACTTAGCTCACGCGCACACGAGCGGCGTGGCTTTATGCCAATGTGCACACTCTGCGTGTTAAGAATTGTGGTCATCGCTCTGAAATATGTCTGTTAACCTCTACCAACCGGTGATTTTTTCGTGGCGGTGCACAGAAATCTCGGCTTTCTAGAAGTCGACGATTTAGCGCAAAAAACATTTATCGTACGCGCACACGGGAGGCATGACTTGATGAAAATATGCACAATCTGCTTGTTAACATTTGTAGTCATCGCTCTGAAATATCTCTGTTTAACTCTACCGACCGGTGATTCTTTCGTGGCGGTCCACAGAAAACCCGGATTTCTAGAACTCGACGATTTGGCGAAAAAAAAAAACTTAGCTCACGCGCACACGAGCGGCGTGGCTTTATGCCAATGTGCACACTCTGCGTGTTAAGAATTGTGGTCATCGCTCTGAAATATGTCTGTTAACCTCTACCAACCGGTGATTTTTTCGTGGCGGTCCACAGAAATCTCGGCTTTCTAGAATTCGACGATTTAGCGCAAAAAACATTTATCGCACGCGTACACGGGCGGCATGACTTTATGCCAATGTGTACACTCTGCGTGGTAACAATTGTAGTCACCGCTCTCAAATATCTCTGTTTACCTATACAAACCGGTGATTCTTTCGTGGCGGTCCACAGAAAACTCACGTCTCGAGAAGTCGTCGATTTAGTGCAAAAAACACTTAGCGCACGCGCACACGGGCGGCATGACTTTATGCCAATGTGCACCCTCTGCGTGTTCACAATTGTAGTCACCGCACTGCAATATCTCTGTTTACCTGTACCAACCGGTGATTCTTTCGTGGCGGTCCACAGAAAACTCGGCTTTCTAGTGCTGGACGATTTAGCGCAAAAAACACTTAGCTTACGCGCACACGAACGACATGACTTTATGCCAATGTGCACACTCTGCGTGTTAACAAATGTAGTCACTGCTCTGCAATATCTCTGTTTACCTCTACCGACCGGTGGTTCTTTCGTGGCGGTCCACAGAAAACCCGGGTTTCTATAACTCGACGATTTAGCACAAAAAACACTTAGCGCACGCGCACACGGGCGGCATGAGTTTATGCCATTGTGTAAACTCTGCGTGTTAACAATTGTAGTCATCGCTCTGAAATATCTCTGTTTACCTCTACCAACCGGTGATTCTTTCGTGGCGGTCCACAGAAAACTCGGCTTTCTAGAACTCGACGATTTAGCGAAAAAAAAACTTAGCTCACGCGCACACGAGCGGCGTGGCTTTATGCCAATTTGCACACTCTGCGTGTTAACAATTGTAGTCACCGCTCTGAAATACCTCTGTTTACCTATACCAACCGGTGATTCTTACGTGGTGGTCCACAGAAAACTCGGTTTTCTAGAAGTCGACGATCTTGTGCAAAAAACACTTAGCGCACGCGCACACGGGCGGCATGACTTTGTGCCAATGTGCACAATCTGCGTGTTAACAATTGTAGTCACTGCTCTGAAATATATCTGTTTACCTATACCAACCGTTAGTGGTGGTCCACAAAAAACTCGGCTTTCTAGAATTCGACGATTTTGCGCAAAAAACACTTAGCTCACGTGCACATGAGCGGCATGACTTTATGCCAATGTGCACATTCTGCGTGTTAACAAGTGTAGTCACCGCTCAGCAATATCTCTGTTTACCTCTACCGACCGGTGATTCTTTCGTGGCGGTCCACAGAAAACCCGGGTTTCTATAATTCTACGATTTACCGCAAAAAAAAAACTTAGCTTACGCGCGCACGATCGGCATGACTTTGTGATAATGTGGACACTCTGCGTGTTAACAATTGTAGTCACCGCTCTGAAATGTCTTTGTTTACCTCTACCAACCGGTGATTCTTTCGTGGTGTTCCACAGAAAACTCGGCTCTAGAAGTCGACGATTTAGCGCAAAAGCACTTAGCGCACGCGCACACGGGCGGCCAGACTTTATGCCAATGTGCACACTCTGCGTGGTTGAGTTACAGAGTTATAAACCTGATAGATTCATTTTTTGAAAATTTTCTATTTTTGCCAATTTATAATAAAAAATTGACGACCTAACTCAAAAATTCGAAACAAACAGTCACTAGATTTTACGTTTGTCTTTTAAATGCAACAAACCTCGTCAAATTTGGTGCAGTGGTTGCCGAGAAAGACGAATTCTCCTTTTACATGTATTTAGATAGGAGCAACCGAGATAAAGCTTCCTCTTAAATATCTCTGTTAACCTCTACCAACCGGTGATTTTTTTGTGGCGGTCCATAGATATCTCGGCTTTCTAGAAGTCGACGATTTAGCGCAAAAAGACACGTAGCTCATGCGCACACGAGCGGCATGACTTTATGCCAATGTGCACACTCTGCGTGTTAACAATTGTAGTCACCGTTCTTCAATATCTCTGTTTACATTTACCGACCGGTGATTCTTTCGTGGCGGTCCACAGAAAACCCGGGTTTCTAGAACTCGACGATTTAGCGCAAAAAAAAACTTAGCTTACGCGCGCACGAGCGGCATGACTTTGGGATAATGTGGACACTCTGCGTGTTAACAATTGTAGTCACCGCGTTGAAATGTCTCTGTTTACCTCTACCAACCGGTGATTCTTTAGTGGCGGTCCACAGAAAACTCGGCCCTCTAGAAGTCGACGATTTAGCGCAAAAAAACACCTACCGCACGCGCGCACGGGTGGCATGACTTTATGCCATTGTGTACACTCTGCGTGTTAACAATTGTAGTCATCGCTCTGAAATATGTCTGTTAACCTCTACGAACCGGTGATTTTTTCGTGGCGGTCCACAGAAATCTCAGCTTTCTAGAAGTCGACGATTTAGCGCAAAAACATTTATCGTACGCGCACACGGGAAGCATGACTTGATGAAAATATGCACACTCTGCTTGTTAACATTTGTAGTCATCGCTCTGAAATATCTATGTTTACCTCTACCAACCGGTGATTCTTTGGTGGCGGTCCACAGAACACTCGGCTCTCTAGAAGTCGGCGATGTAGCGCAAAAAACACTTAGCGCATGCGCACACGGGCGGCATGACTTTATGCCAATGTGCACACTCTGCGTGTTAACAACTGTAGTCATCGCTCTCAAACATCTATGTTTACCTCTACCGACCGGTGATTATTTCGTGGTGGTCCACAGAAAACTCACGTCTCGAGAAGTCGCCGATTTAGCGCAAAAAACACTTAGCGCACGCGCACACGGGCGGCATGACTGTATGCCAATGTGCACCCTCTGCGTGTTAACAATTGTAGTCACCGCACTGCAATATCTGTGTTTACCTATACTAATCGGCGATTCTTTCGTGTTATCTCTGTGTACCTCTACCGACCTGTGATTCTTTCGTGGCGGTCCACAGAAAACCCGGGTTTCTATAACTCGACGATTTAGCGCAAAAAACATTTATCGTACGCGCACACGGGAGGCATGACTTGATGAAAATATGCACACTCTGCTTGTTAACATTTGTAGTCATCGCTCTGAAATATCTATGTTTACCTCTACCAACCGGTGATTCTTTGGTGGCGGTCCACAGAACACTCGGCTCTCTAGAAGTCGGCGATGTAGCGCAAAAAACACTTAGCGCATGCGCACACGGGCGGCATGACTTTATGCCAATGTGCACACTCTGCGTGTTAACAATTGTGGTCATCGCTCTGAAATATCTCTGTTAACCTCTACCAACCGGTGATTTTTTCGTGGCGGTCCACAGAAATCTCGGCTTTCTAGAACTCGACGATTTAGCGAAAAAAAACTTGGCTCGCGCGCACACGAGCGGCGTGAATTTATGCCAATGTGCACACTCTGCGTGTTAACAATTGTGGTCATCGCTCTTAAATATCTCTGTTAACCTCTACCAACCGGTGATTTTTTCATGGCGGTCCACAGAAATCTCGGCTTTCTAGAAGTCGACGACATAGCGCAAAAAACATTTATCGCACGCGCACACGAGCGGCATGACTCTATGCCAATGTGCACATTCTGTGTGTTAACAATTGTAGTCACCGCTCTCAAATATCTCTGTTTATTTATACAAACCGGTGATTCTTTCTTGGTGTTCCACAGAAAACTCGGCTCTAGAAGTCGACGATTTAGCGCAAAAGCACTTAGCGCACGCGCACACGGGCGGCCAGACTTTATGCCAATGTGCACACTCTGCGTGTTAACAATTGTAGTCACCGCTCTGAAATATCTCTGTTTACCTATACCAACCGGTGATTTTTTCGTGGCGGTCCACAGAAATCTCGGCTCTCTAGAAGCCGGCGATTTAGCGCAAAAAACACTTAGCTTACGCGCACACGAGCGGCATGCCTTTATGCCAGTGTACACACTCTGCGTGTTAACAATTGTAGTTACCGCTCTGAAATACCTCTGTTTACCTCAACATACCGGTGATTCTTTCGTGGCGGTCCACAGAAAATTCGGCCTTCTAGAAGTGAACGATTTAGCGCAAAAAACACTTAGCTCATGCGCACACGATCGGCATGACTTTATGCCAATGTGCACACTCTGCGTGTTAACAAGTGTAGTCATCGCTCTGAAATATCTATGTTTACCTCTACCAACCGGTGATTGTTTGGTGGCGGTCCACAGAAAACCCGGGTTTCTAGAACTCGACGATTTAGCGCAAAAAAAAACTTAGCTTACGCGCGCACGAGCGGCATGACTTTGTGACAATGTGCACACTCTGCCTGTTACCCATTGCAGTCACCGCTGTGAAATATGTCTGTTTGGCTCTACCAAGCGGTGATTCTTTCGTGGCGGTACCACAGAAAACTCAGCTCTCTAGAAGTCGACGATTTAGCGCAAAAAAACACCTAGCGCACGCGTACACGGGCGGCATGACTTTATGCCAATGTGTACACTCTGCGTGGTAACAATTGTAGTCACCGCTCTCAAATATCTCTGTTTACCTATACAAACCGGTGATTCTTTCGTGGCGGTCCACAGAAAACTCACGTCTCGAGAAGTCGTCGATTTAGTGCAAAAAACACTTAGCGCACGCGCACACGGGCGGCATGACTTTATGCCAATGTGCACCCTCTGCGTGTTCACAATTGTAGTCACCGCACTGCAATATCTGTGTTTACCTATACTAACCGGTGATTCTTTCGTGTTGGTCCACAGAAAACTCGGCTCTCTAGAAGTCGACGAACTTACGCAAAAAATACTTAGCCCACGTGCACACGAGCGGCGTGACGTTATGCCATTTTGCGCACTCTGCGTGTTAACAATTGTAGCCATCGCTCTGAAATATCTCTGTTACGCTTTACCAACCAGTGATTTTTTAGTGGCGGTCCACAGAAATGTCGGCTTTCTAGAAGTCGACGATTTAGCGCAAAAAACATTTATGGCACGCGCACACGGGAGGCATGACTTCATGACAATATGCACACTCTGCTTGTTAACATTTGTAGTCATCGCTCTGAAATATCTCTGTTTACCTCTACCAACCGGTGATTCTTTCGTGGCGGTCCACAGAAAACCCGGGTTTCTATACCTCGACGATTTAGCGCAAAAAACACTTAGCTTACGCGCACACGAACGACATGACTTTATGCCAATGTGCACACTCTGCGTGTTAACAAATGTAGTCACTGCTCTGCAATATCTCTGTTTACCTCTACCGACCGGTGATTCTTTCGTGGCGGTCCACAGAAAACCCGGGTTTCTATAACTCGACGATTTAGCACAAAAAACACTTAGCGCACGCGCACACGGGCGGCATGAGTTTATGCCATTGTGTAAACTCTGCGTGTTAACAATTGTAGTCATCGCTCTGAAATATCTCTGTTTACCTCTACCAACCGGTGATTCTTTCGTGGCGGTCCACAGAAAACTCGGCTTTCTAGAACTCGACGATTTAGCGAAAAAACAACTTAGCTCACGCGCACACGAGCGGCGTGGCTTTATGCCAATTTGCACACTCTGCGTGTTAACAATTGTAGTCACCGCTCTGAAATACCTCTGTTTACCTATACCAACCGGTGATTCTTACGTGGTGGTCCACAGAAAACTCGGTTTTCTAGAAGTCGACGATCTTGTGCAAAAAACACTTAGCGCACGCGCACACGGGCGGCATGACTTTGTGCCAATGTGCACAATCTGCGTGTTAACAATTGTAGTCACTGCTCTGAAATATATCTGTTTACCTATACCAACCGTTAGTGGTGGTCCACAAAAAACTCGGCTTTCTAGAATTCGACGATTTTGCGCAAAAAACACTTAGCTCACGTGCACATGAGCGGCATGACTTTATGCCAATGTGCACATTCTGCGTGTTGACAAGTGTAGTCACCGCTCTGCAATATCTCTGTTTACCTCTACCGACCGGTGATTCTTTCGTGGCGGTCCACAGAAAACCCGGGTTTCTATAATTCTACGATTTACCGCAAAAAAAAAACTTAGCTTACGCGCGCACGAGCGGCATGACTTTGTGATAATGTGGACACTCTGCGTGTTAACAATTGTAGTCACCGCTCTGAAATGTCTTTGTTTACCTCTACCAACCGGTGATTCTTTCGTGGTGTTCCACAGAAAACTCGGCTCTAGAAGTCGACGATTTAGCGCAAAAGCACTTAGCGCACGCGCACACGGGCGGCCAGACTTTATGCCAATGTGCACACTCGGCGTGGTTGAGTTACAGAGTTATAAACCTGATAGATTCATTTTTTGAAAATTTTCTATTTTTGCCAATTTATAATAAAAAATTGACGACCTAACTCAAAAATTTGAAACAAACAGTCACTAGATTCTACGTTTGTCTTTTAAATGCAACAAACCTCGTCAAATTTGGTGCAGTGGTTGCCGAGAAAGACGAATTCTCCTTTTACATGTATTTAGATAGGAGCAACCGAGATAAAGCTTCCTCTTAAATATCTCTGTTAACCTCTACCAACCGGTGATTTTTTTGTGGCGGTCCATAGATATCTCGGCTTTCTAGAAGTCGACGATTTAGCGCAAAAAGACACGTAGCTCATGCGCACACGAGTGGCATGACTTTATGCCAATGTGCACACTCTGCGTGTTAAGAATTGTAGTCACCGTTCTTCAATATCTCTGTTTACTTTTACCGACCGGTGATTCTTTCGTGGCGGTCCACAGAAAACCCGGGTTTCTAGAACTCGACGATTTAGCGCAAAAAAAAACTTAGCTTACGCGCGCACGAGCGGTATGACTTTGGGATAATGTGGACACTCCGCGTGTTAACAATTGTAGTCACCGCGTTGAAATGTCTCTGTTTACCTCTACCAACCGGTGATTCTTTAGTGACGGTCCACACAAAACTCGGCCCTCTAGAAGTCGACGATTCAGCGCAAGAAACACTTAGCACACGCGTACACGGGCGGCTTGACTTTATGCCAATGTGTACACTCTGCGTGTTAACAACTGTAGTCATCGCTCTCAAACATCTATGTTTACCTCTACCGACCGGTGATTATTTCGTGGTGGTCCACAGAAAACTCACGTCTCGAGAAGTCGCCGATTTAGCGCAAAAAACACTTAGCGCACGCGCACACGGGCGGCATGACTGTATGCCAATGTGCACCCTCTGCGTGTTAACAATTGTAGTCACCGCACTGCAATATCTGTGTTTACCTATACTAATCGGCGATTCTTTCGTGTTATCTCTGTGTACCTCTACCGACCTGTGATTCTTTCGTGGCGGTCCACAGAAAACCCGGGTTTCTATAACTCGACGATTTAGCGCAAAAAAAAAACTTAGCTTACGCGCGCACGAGCGGCATCACTTTGTGACAATGTGCACACTCTGCCTGTTAACCATTGCAGTCACCGCTGTGAAATATGTCTGTTTGGCTCTACCAAACGGTGATTCTTTCGTGGCGGTACCACAGAAAACTCAGCTCTCTAGAAGTCGACGATTTAGCGCAAAAAAACACCTACCGCACGCGCGCACGGGTGGCATGACTTTATGCCATTGTGTACACTCTGCGTGTTAACAATTGTAGTCATCGCTCTGAAATATGTCTGTTAACCTCTACGAACCGGTGATTTTTTCGTGGCGGTCCACAGAAATCTCAGCTTTCTAGAAGTCGGCGATTTAGCGCAAAAAACATTTATCGTACGCGCACACGGGAGGCATGACTTGATGAAAATATGCACACTCTGCTTGTTAACATGTGTAGTCATCGCTCTGAAATATCTATGTTTACCTCTACCAACCGGTGATTCTTTGGTGGCGGTGCACAGAACACTCGGCTCTCTAGAAGTCGGCGATGTAGCGCAAAAAACACTTAGCGCATGCGCACACGGGCGGCATGACTTTATGCCAATGTGCACACTCTGCGTGTTAACAATTGTAGTTACCGCTCTGAAATATCTCTGTTTACCTCTACATACCGGTGATTCTTTCGTGGCGGTCCACAGAAAACTCGGCTTTCTAGAACTCGACGATTTAGCGAAAAAAAAAACTTAGCTCGCGCGCACACGAGCGGCGTGACTTTATGCCAATGTGCACACTCTGCGTGTTAACAATTGTGGTCATCGCTCTGAAATATCTCTGTTAACCTCTACCAACCGGCGATTTTTTCGTGGCGGTCCACAGAAATTTCGGCTTTCTAGAAGTCGGCGATTTAGCGCAAAAAACATTTATAGCACGCGCACAGGAGCGGCATACCTTTATGCCAATGTGCACATTCTGCGTGTTAACAATTGTAGTCACCGCTCTCAAATATCTCTGTTTACCTATACAAACCGGTGATTCTTTCGTGGTGTTCCACAGAAAACTCGGCTGTAGAAGTCGACGATTTAGCGCAAAAGCACATAGCGCACGCGCACACGGGCGGCCAGACTTTATGCCAATGTGCACACTCTGCGTGTTAACAATTGTAGTCACCGCTCTGAAATATCTCTGTTTACCTATACCAACCGGTGATTTTTTCGTGGCGGTCCACAGAAATCTCGGCTCTCTAGAAGCCGGCGATTTAGCGCAAAAAACACTTAGCTTACGCGCACACGAGCGGCATGACTTTATGCCAATGTACACACTCTGCGTGTTAACAATTGTAGTTACCGCTCTGAAATACCTCTCTGTACCTCTACATACCGGTGATTCTTTCGTGGCGGCCCACAGAAAATTCGGCCTTCTAGAAGTCAACGATTTAGCGCAAAAAACACTTAGCTCATGCGCACACGATCGGCATGACTTTATGCCAATGTGCACACTCTGCGTGTTAACAATTGTAGTTACCGCTCTGAAATATCTCTGTTTACTTCTACATACCGGTGATTCTTTCGTGGCGGTCCACAGAAAACTCGGCTTTCTAGAACTCGACGATTTAGCGAAAAAAAAACTTAGCTCGCGCGCACACGAGCGGCGTGAACTTATGCCAATGTGCACACTCTGCGTGTTAACAATTGTGGTCATCGCTCTGAAATATCTCTGTTAACCTCTACCAACCGGTGATTTTTTCGTGGCGGTCCACAGAAATCTCGGCTTTCTAGAACTCGACGATTTAGCGAAAAAAAACTTGGCTCGCGCGCACACGAGCGGCGTGAATTTATGCCAATGTGCACACTCTGCGTGTTAACAATTGTGGTCATCGCTCTGAAATATCTCTGTTAACTGCTACCAAACGGTGATTTTTTCGTGGCGGTCCACAGAAATCTCGGCTTTCTAGAAGTCGACGACATAGCGCAAAAAACATTTATCGCACGCGCACACGAGCGGCATGACTTTATGCCAATGTGCACATTCTGTGTGTTAACAATAGTAGTCACCGCTCTCAAATATCTCTGTTTACCTATACAAACCGGTGATTCTTTCGTGGTGTTCCACAGAAAACTCGGCTCTAGAAGTCGACGATTTAGCGCAAAAGCACATAGCGCACGCGCACACGGGCGGCCAGACTTTATGCCAATGTGCACACTCTGCGTGTTAACAATTGTAGTCATCTCGGCTTTCTAGAAGTCGACGATTTAGCGCAAAAAATACTTAGCTCACGTGCACACTAGCGGCGTGACATTATGCCAATATGCACACTCTGCGTGTTAACAATTGTAGTCATCGCTCTTAAATATCTCTGTTATTCTCTTCCAACCGGTGATTTTTTCGTGGCGGTCCACAGAAATCTCGGCTTTCTAGAAGCCGGCGATTTAGCGCAAAAAACCCTTAGCTTACGCGCACAAAAGCGGCATGACTTTATGCCAATGTACACACTCTGCGTGTTAACAATTGTAGTTACCGCTCTGAAATACCTCTGTTTACCTCTACATACCGGTGATTCTTTCGTGGCGGTCCACAGAAAATTCGGCCTTCTAGAAGTCAACGATTTAGCGCAAAAAACACTTAGCTCATGCGCACACGATCGGCATGACTTTATGCCTATGTGCACACTCTGCGTGTTAACAAGTGTAGTCACCGCTCTGCAATATCTCTGTGTACCTCTACCGACCTGTGATTCTTTCGTGGCGGTCCACAGAAAACCCGGGTTTCTATAACTCGACGATTTAGCGCAAAAAAAAACTTATCTTACGCGCGCACGAGCGGCATGACTTTGTGACAATGTGCACACTCTGCCTGTTAACCATTGCAGTCACCGCTGTGAAATATGTCTGTTTGGCTCTACCAAACGGTGATTCTTTCGTGGCGGTACCACAGAAAACTCAGCTCTCTAGAAGTCGACGATTTAGCGCAAAAAAAACACGTACCGCACGCGCGCACGGGTGGCATGACTTTATGCCATTGTGTACACTCTGCGTGTTAACAATTGTAGTCATCGCTCTGAAATATGTCTGTTAACCTCTACGAACCGGTGATTTTTTCGTGGCGGTCCACAGAAATCTCAGCTTTCTAGAAGTCGACGATTTAGCGCAAAAAACATTTATCGTACGCGCACACGGGAGGCATGACTTGATGAAAATATGCAGACTCTGCTTGTTAACATTTGTAGTCATCGCTCTGTAATATCTATGTTTACCTCTACCAACCGGTGATTCTTTGGTGGCGGTCCACAGAACACTCGGCTCTCTAGAAGTCGGCGATGTAGCGCAAAAAACACTTAGCGCATGCGCACACGGGCGGCATGACTTTATGCCAATGTGCACACTCTGCGTGTTAACAATTGTGGTCATCGCTCTGAAATATCTCTGTTAACCTCTACCAACCGGTGATTTTTTCGTGGCGGTCCACAGAAATCTCGGCTTTCTAGAACTCGACGATTTAGCGAAAAAAAACTTGGCTCGCGCGCACACGAGCGGCGTGAATTTATGCCAATGTGCACACTCTGCGTGTTAACAATTGTGGTCATCGCTCTTAAATATCTCTGTTAACCTCTACCAACCGGTGATTTTTTCATGGCGGTCCACAGAAATCTCGGCTTTCTAGAAGTCGACGACATAGCGCAAAAAACATTTATCGCAATCGCACACGAGCGGCATGACTTTATGCCAATGTGCACATTCTGTGTGTTAACAATTGTAGTCGCCGCTCTCAAATATCTCTGTTTATTTATACAAACCGGTGATTCTTTCGTGGTGTTCCACAGAAAACTCGGCTCTAGAAGTCGACGATTTAGCGCAAAAGCACTTAGCGCACGCGCACACGGGCGGCCAGACTTTATGCCAATGTGCACACTCTGCGTGTTAACAATTGTAGTCACCGCTCTGAAATGTCTCTGTTTACCTATACCAACCGGTGATTTTTTCGTGGCGGTCCACAGAAATCTCGGCTCTCTAGAAGCCGGCGATTTAGCGCAAAAAACACTTAGCTTACGCGCACACGAGCAGCATGACTTTATGCCAATGTACACACTCTGCGTGTTAACAATTGTAGTTACCGCTCTGAAATACCTCTGTTTACCTCTACATACCGGTGATTCTTACGTGGCGGTCCACAGAAAATTCGGCCTTCTAGAAGTCGACGATTTAGCGCAAAAAAACACCTAGCGCACGCGCGCACGGGTGGCATGACTTTATGCCATTGTGGACACTCTGCGTGTTAGCAATTGTAGTCATCGCTCTGAAATATGTCTGTTAACCTCTACCAACCGGTGACTTTTTCGTGGCGGTCCACAGAAATCTCGGCTTTCTAGAAGTCGACGATTTAGCGCAAAAAACATTTATCGTACGCGCACACGGGAGGCATGACTTGATGAAAATATGCACACTCTGCTTGTTAACATTTGTAGTCATCGCTCTGAAATATCTATGTTTACCTCTACCAACCGGTGATTCTTTGGTGGCGGTCCACAGAACACTCGGCTCTCTAGAAGTCGGCGATGTAGCGCAAAAAACACTTAGCGCATGCGCACACGAGCGGCGTGACTTTATGCCAATGTTCACACTCTGCGTGTTAACAATTGTGGTCATCGCTCTGAAATACCTCTGTTTACCTCTACATACCGGTGATTTTTTCGTGGCGGTCCACAGAAATCTCGGCTCTCTAGAAGCCGGCGATTTAGCGCAAAAAACACTTAGCTTACGCGCACACGAGCGGCATGACTTTATGCCAATGTACACACTCTGCGTGTTAACAATTGTAGTTACCGCTCTGAAATACCTCTGTTTACCTCAACATACCGGTGATTCTTTCGTGTCGGTCCACAGAAAATTCGGCCTTCTAGAAGTCAACGATTTAGCGCAAAAAACACTTAGCTCATGCGCACACGATCGGCATGACTTTATGCCAATGTGCACACTCTGCGTGTTAACAAGTGTAGTCATCGCTCTGAAATATCTATGTTTACCTCTACCAACCGGTGATTGTTTGGTGGCGGTCCACAGAACGCTCGGCTCTCTAGAAGTCGGCGATGTAGCGCAAAAAACACTTAGCGCATGCGCACACGGGCGGCATGACTTTATGCCAATGTGCACACTCTGCGTGTTAACAATTGTAGTTACCGCTCTGAAATATCTCTGTTTACCTCTACATACCGGTGATTCTTTCGTGGCGGTCCACAGAAAACTCGGCTTTCTAGAACTCGACGATCTAGCGAAAAAAAAACTTAGCTCGCGCGCACACGAGCGGCGTGAATTTATGCCAATGTGCACACTCTGCGTGTTAACAATTGTGGTCATCGCTCTGAAATATCTCTGTTAACCCCTACCAACCGGTGATTTTTTCGTGGCGGTCCACAGAAATCTCGGCTTTCTAGAACTCGACGATTTAGCGCAAAAAACATTTATCGCACGCGCACACGAGCGGCGTGACTTTATGCCAATGTGCACACTCTGCGTGTTAAAAATTGTGGTCATCGCTCTGAAATATCTCTGTTAACCTCTACCAACCGGTGATTTTTTCGTGGTGGTCCACAGAAATTTCGGATTTCTAGAAGTGGACGATTTAGCGCAAAAAACATTTATCGCACGCGCACACGAGCGGCATGACTTTATGCCAATGTACACACTATGCGTGTTAACAATTGTAGTTACCGCTCTGAAATACCTCTGTTTACCTCTACATACCGGTGATTCTTTCGCGGCGGTCCACAGAAAATTCGGCCTTCTAGAAGTCAACGATTTAGCGCAAAAAACACTTAGCTCATGCGCACACGATCGGCATGACTTTATGCCAATGTGCACACTCTGCGTGTTAACAAGTGTAGTCACCGCTCTGCAATATCTCTGTTTACCTCTACCGACCTGTGATTCTTTCGTGGCGGTCCACAGAAAACCCGGGTTTCTATAACTCGACGATTTAGCGCAAAAAAAACTTAGCTTACGCGCGCACGAGCGGCATGACTTTGTGACAATGTGCACACTCTGCCTGTTAACCATTGCAGTCACCGCTGTGAAATATGTCTGTTTGGCTCTACCAAACGGTGATTCTTTCGTGGCGGTACCACAGAAAACTCAGCTCTCTAGAAGTCGACGATTTAGCGCAAAAAAACACCTAGCGCACGCGCGCACGGGTGGCATGACTTTATGCCATTGTGTACACTCTGCGTGTTAACAATTGTAGTCATCGCTCTGAAATATGTCTGTTAACCTCTACGAACCGGTGATTTTTTCGTGGCGGTGCACAGAAATCTCGGCTTTCTAGAAGTCGACGATTTAGCGCAAAAAACATTTATCGTACGCGCACACGGGTGGCATGACTTGATGAAAATATGCACACTCTGCTTGTTAACATTTGTAGTCATCGCTCTGAAATATCTATGTTTACCTCTACCAACCGGTGATTCTTGGTGGCGGTCCACAGAACACTCGGCTCTCTAGAAGTCGGCGATGTAGCGCAAAAAACACTTAGCGCATGCGCACACGGGCGGCATGAATTTATGCCAATGTGCACACTCTGCGTGTTAACAATTGTGGTCATCGCTCTGAAATATCTCTGTTAACCTCTACCAACCGGTGATTTTTTCGTGGCGGTCCACAGAAATCTCGGCTTTCTAGAACCCGACGATTTAGCGAAAAAAAACTTGGCTCGCGCGCACACGAGCGGCGTGAATTTATGCCAATGTGCACACTCTGCGTGTTAACAATTGTGGTCATCGCTCTTAAATATCTCTGTTAACCTCTACCAACCGGTGATTTTTTCGTGGCGGCCCACAGAAATCTCGGCCTTCTAGAAGTCGACGATTTAGCGCAAAAAACACCTAGCGCACGCGCGCACGGGTGGCATGACTTTATGCCATTGTGTACACTCTGCGTGTTAACAATTGTAGTCATCGCTCTGAAATATGTCTGTTAACCTCTACCAACCGGTGATTTTTTCGTGGCGGTCCACAGAAATCTCGGCTTTCTAGAAGTGGACGATTTAGCGCAAAAAACATTTATCGTACGCGCACACGGGAGGCATGACTTGATGAAAATATGCACACTCTGCTTGTTAACATTTGTAGTCATCGCTCTGAAATATCTAGATTTACCTCTACCAACCGGTGATTCTTTGGTGGCGGTCCACAGAACACTCGGCTCTCTAGAAGTCGGCGATGTAGCGCAAAAAACACTTAGCGCATGCGCACACGGGCGGCATGACTTTATGCCAATGTGCACACTCTGCGTGTTAACAATTGTAGTTACCGCTCTGAAATATCTCTGTTTACCTCTACATACCGGTGATTCTTTCGTGGCGGTCCACAGAAAACTCGGCTTTCTAGAACTCGACGATTTAGCGAAAAAAAAACTTAGCTCGCGCGCACACGAGCGGCGTGACTTTATGCCAATGTGCACACTCTGCGTGTTAACAATTGTGGTCATCGCTCTGAAATATCTCTGTTAACCTCTACCAACCGGCGATTTTTTCGTGGCGGTCCACAGAAATTTCGGCTTTCTAGAAGTCGGCGATTTAGCGCAAAAAACATTTATAGCAAGCGCACAGGAGCGGCATACCTTTATGCCAATGTGCACATTCTGCGTGTTAACAATTGTAGTCACCGCTCTCAAATATCTCTGTTTACCTATACAAACCGGTGATTCTTTCGTGGTGTTCCACAGAAACCTCGGCTGTAGAAGTCGACGATTTAGCGCAAAAGCACATAGCGCACGCGCACACGGGCGGCCAGACTTTATGGCAATGTGCACACTCTGCGTGTTAACAATTGTAGTCACCGCTCTGAAATATCTCTGTTTACCTATACCAACCGGTGATTTTTTCGTGGCGGTCCACAGAAATCTCGGCGCTCTAGAAGCCGGCGATTTAGCGCAAAAAACACTTAGCTTACGCGCACACGAGCGGCATGACTTTATGCCAATGTACACACCTGCGTGTTAACAATTGTAGTTACCGCTCTGAAATACCTCTCTGTACCTCTACCAACCGGTGATTATTTGGTGGCGGTCCACAGAATACTCGGCTCTCTAGAAGTCGGCGATGTAGCGCAAAAAACACTTAGCGCATGCGCACACGGGCGGCATGACTTTATGCCAATGTGCACACTCTGCGTGTTAACAATTGTTGTTACCGCTCTGAAATATCTCTGTTTACCTCTACATACCGGTGATTCTTTCGTGGCGGTCCACAGAAAACTCGGCTTTCTAGAACTCGACGATTTAGCGAAAAAAAAAACTTAGCTCGCGCGCACACGAGCGGCGTGAATTTATGCCAATGTGCACACTCTGCGTGTTAACAATTGTAGTTACCGCTCTGAAATATCTCTGTTTACCTCTACATACCGGTGATTCTTTCGTGGCGGTCCACAGAAAACTCGGCTTTCTAGAACTCGACGATTTAGCGAAAAAAAAACTTAGCTCGCGCGCACACGAGCGGCGTGAATTTATGCCAATGTGCACACTCTGCGTGTTAACAATTGTGGTCATCGCTCTGAAATATCTCTGTTAACCTCTACCAACCGGTGATTTTTTCGTGGCGGTCCACAGAAAACTCGGCTCTAGAAGTCGACGATTTAGCGCAAAAGCACTTAGCGCACGCGCACACGGGCGGCCAGACTTTATGCCAATGTGCACACTCTGCGTGTTAACAATTGTGGTCATCGCTCTGAAATATCTCTGTTAACCTCTACCAACCGGTGATTTTTTCTTGGCGGTCCACAGAAATCTCGGCTCTCTAGAAGCCGGCGATTTAGCGCAAAAAACACTTAGCTTACGCGCACACGAGCGGCATGACTTTATGCCAATGTACACACTCTGCGTGTTAACAATTGTAGTTACCGCTCTGAAATACCTCTCTGTACCTCTACATACCGGTGATTCTTTCGTGGCGGTCCACAGAAAATTCGGCCTTCGAGAAGTCAACGATTTAGCGCAAAAAACACTTAGCTCATGCGCACACGATCGGCATGACTTTATGCCAATGTGCACACTCTGCGTGTTAACAATTGTAGTCACCGCGCTGAAATGTCTCTGTTTACCTATACCAACCGGTGATTTTTTCGTGGCGGTCCACAGAAATCTCGGCTCTCTAGAAGCCGGCGATTTAGCGCAAAAAACACTTAGCTTACGCGCACACGAGCGGCATGACTTTATGCCAATGTACACACTCTGCGTGTTAACAATTGTAGTTACCGCTCTGAAATACCTCTGTTTACCTCTACATACCGGTGATTCTTACGTGGCGGTCCACAGAAAATTCGGCCTTCTAGAAGTCGACGATTTAGCGCAAAAAAACACCTAGCGCACGCGCGCACGGGTGGCATGACTTTATGCCATTGTGTACACTCTGCGTGTTAGCAATTGTAGTCATCGCTCTGAAATATGTCTGTTAACCTCTACCAACCGGTGACTTTTTCGTGGCGGTCCACAGAAATCTCGGCTTTCTAGAAGTCGACGATTTAGCGCAAAAAACATTTATCGTACGCGCACACGGGAGGCATGACTTGATGAAAATATGCAGACTCTGCTTGTTAACATTTGTAGTCATCGCTCTGAAATATCTATGTTTACCTCTACCAACCGGTGATTCTTTGGCGGCGGTCCACAGAACACTCGGCTCTCTAGAAGTCGGCGATGTAGCGCAAAAAACACTTAGCGCATGCGCACACGGGCGGCATGACTTTATGCCAATGTGCACACTCTGAGTGTTAACAATTGTGGTCATCGCTCTGAAATACCTCTGTTTACCTCTACATACCGGTGATTTTTTCGTGGCGGTCCACAGAAATCTCGGCTCTCTAGAAGCCGGCGATTTAGCGCAAAAAGCACTTAGCTTACGCGCACACGAGCGGCATGACTTTATGCCAATGTGCACACTCTGCGTGTTAACAATTGTGGTCATCGCTCTTAAATATCTCTGTTAACCTCTACCAACCGGTGATTTTTTCGTGGCGGTCCACAGAAATCTCGGCCTTCTAGAAGTCGACGATTTAGCGCAAAAAACACCTAGCGCACGCGCGCACGGGTGGCATGACTTTATGCCATTGTGTACACTCTGCGTGTTAACAATTGTAGTCATCGCTCTGAAATATGTCTGTTAACCTCTACCAACCGGTGATTTTTTCGTGGCGGTCCACAGAAATCTCGGCTTTCTAGAAGTGGACGATTTAGCGCAAAAAACATTTATCGTACGCGCACACGGGAGGCATGACTTGATGAAAATATGCACACTCTGCTTGTTAACATTTGTAGTCATCGCTCTGAAATATCTAGATTTACCTCTACCAACCGGTGATTCTTTGGTGGCGGTCCACAGAACACTCGGCTCTCTAGAAGTCGGCGATGTAGCGCAAAAAACACTTAGCGCATGCGCACACGGGCGGCAGGACTTTATGCCAATGTGCACACTCTGCGTGTTAACAATTGTAGTTACCGCTCTGAAATATCTCTGTTTACCTCTACATACCGGTGATTCTTTCGTGGCGGTCCACAGAAAACTCGGCTTTCTAGAACTCGACGATTTAGCGAAAAAAAAAACTTAGCTCGCGCGCACACGAGCGGCGTGACTTTATGCCAATGTGCACACTCTGCGTGTTAACAATTGTGGTCATCGCTCTGAAATATCTCTGTTAACCTCTACCAACCGGCGATTTTTTCGTGGCGGTCCACAGAAATTTCGGCTTTCTAGAAGTCGGCGATTTAGCGCAAAAAACATTTATAGCACGCGCACAGGAGCGGCATACCTTTATGCCAATGTGCACATTCTGCGTGTTAACAATTGTAGTCACCGCTCTCAAATATCTCTGTTTACCTATACAAACCGGTGATTCTTTCGTGGTGTTCCACAGAAAACTCGGCTGTAGAAGTCGACGATTTAGCGCAAAAGCACATAGCGCACGCGCACACGGGCGGCCAGACTTTATGCCAATGTGCACACTCTGCGTGTTAACAATTGTAGTCACCGCTCTGAAATATCTCTGTTTACCTATACCAACCGGTGATTTTTTCGTGGCGGTCCACAGAAAGCTCGGCTCTCTAGAAGCCGGCGATTTAGCGCAAAAAACACTTAGCTTACGCGCACACGAGCGGCATGACTTTATGCCAATGTACACACTCTGCGTGTTAACAATTGTAGTTACCGCTCTGAAATACCTCTCTGTACCTCTACATACCGGTGATTCTTTCGTGGCGGTCCACAGAAAATTCGGCCTTCTAGAAGTCAACGATTTAGCGCAAAAAACACTTAGCTCATGCGCACACGATCGGCATGACTTTATGCCAATGTGCACACTCTGCGTGTTAACAAGTGTAGTCATCGCTCTGAAATATCTATGTTTACCTCTACCAACCGGTGATTATTTGGTGGCGGTCCACAGAACACTCGGCTCTCTAGAAGTCGGCGATGTAGCGCAAAAAACACTTAGCGCATGCGCACACGGGCGGCATGACTTTATGCCAATGTGCACACTCTGCGTGTTAACAATTGTAGTTACCGCTCTGAAATATCTCTGTTTACCTCTACATACCGGTGATTCTTTCGTGGCGGTCCACAGAAAACTCGGCTTTCTAGAACTCGACGATTTAGCGAAAAAAAAACTTAGCTCGCGCGCACACGAGCGGCGTGAATTTATGCCAATGTGCACACTCTGCGTGTTAACAATTGTGGTCATCGCTCTGAAATATCTCTGTTAACCTCTACCAACCGGTGATTTTTTCGTGGCGGTCCACAGAAATCTCGGCTTTCTAGAACTCGACGATTTAGCGAAAAAAAACTTGGCGCACGCGCACACGGGCGGCCAGACTTTATGCCAATGTGCACACTCTGCGTGTTAACAATTGTGGTCATCGCTCTGAAATATCTCTGTTAACCTCTACCAACCGGTGATTTTTTTCGTGGCGGTCCACAGAAATCTCGGCTCTCTAGAAGCCGGCGATTTAGCGCAAAAAACACTTAGCTTACGCGCACACGAGCGGCATGACTTTATGCGAATGTACACACTCTGCGTGTTAACAATTGTAGTTACCGCTCTGAAATACCTCTCTGTACCTCTACATACCGGTGATTCTTTCGTGGCGGTCCACAGAAAATTCGGCCTTCTAGAAGTCAACGATTTAGCGCAAAAAACACTTAGCTCATGCGCACACGATCGGCATGACTTTATGCCAATGTGCACACTCTGCGTGTTAACAATTGTAGTCACCGCTCTGAAATGTCTCTGTTTACCTATACCAACCGGTGATTTTTTCGTGGCGGTCCACAGAAATCTCGGCTCTCTAGAAGGCGGCGATTTAGCGCAAAAAACACTTAGCTTACGCGCACACGAGCGGCATGACTTTATGCCAATGTACACACTCTGCGTGTTAACAATTGTAGTTACCGCTCTGAAATACCTCTGTTTACCTCTACATACCGGTGATTCTTACGTGGCGGTCCACAGAAAATTCGGCCTTCTAGAAGTCGACGATTTAGCGCAAAAAAACACCTAGCGCACGCGCGCACGGGTGGCATGACTTTATGCCATTGTGTACACTCTGCGTGTTAGCAATTGTAGTCATCGCTCTGAAATATGTCTGTTAACCTCTACCAACCGGTGACTTTTTCGTGGCGGTCCACAGAAATCTCGGCTTTCTAGAAGTCGACGATTTAGCGCAAAAAACATTTATCGTACGCGCACACGGGAGGCATGACTTGATGAAAATATGCAGACTCTGCTTGTTAACATTTGTAGTCATCGCTCTGAAATATCTATGTTTACCTCTACCAACCGGTGATTCTTTGGTGGCGGTCCACAGAACACTCGGCTCTCTAGAAGTCGGCGATGTAGCGCAAAAAACACTTAGCGCATGCGCACACGGGCGGCATGACTTTATGCCAATGTGCACACTCTGAGTGTTAACAATTGTGGTCATCGCTCTGAAATACCTCTGTTTACCTCTACATACCGGTGATTTTTTCGTGGCGGTCCACAGAAATCTCGGCTCTCTAGACGCCGGCGATTTAGCGCAAAAAGCACTTAGCTTACGCGCACACGAGCGGCATGACTTTATGCCAATGTGCACACTCTGCGTGTTAACAATTGTGGTCATCGCTCTTAAATATCTCTGTTAACCTCTACCAACCGGTGATTTTTTCGTGGCGGTCCACAGAAATCTCGGCCTTCTAGAAGTCGACGATTTAGCGCAAAAAACACCTAGCGCACGCGCGCACGGGTGGCATGACTTTATGCCATTGTGTACACTCTGCGTGTTAACAATTGTAGTCATCGCTCTGAAATATGTCTGTTAACCTCTACCAACCGGTGATTTTTTCGTGGCGGTCCACAGAAATCTCGGCTTTCTAGAAGTGGACGATTTAGCGCAAAAAACATTTATCGTACGCGCACACGGGAGGCATGACTTGATGAAAATATGCACACTCTGCTTGTTAACATTTGTAGTCATCGCTCTGAAATATCTAGATTTACCTCTACCAACCGGTGATTCTTTGGTGGCGGTCCACAGAACACTCGGCTCTCTAGAAGTCGGCGATGTAGCGCAAAAAACACTTAGCGCATGCGCACACGGGCGGCAGGACTTTATGCCAATGTGCACACTCTGCGTGTTAACAATTGTAGTTACCGCTCTGAAATATCTCTGTTTACCTCTACATACCGGTGATTCTTTCGTGGCGGTCCACAGAAAACTCGGCTTTCTAGAACTCGACGATTTAGCGAAAAAAAAAACTTAGCTCGCGCGCACACGAGCGGCGTGACTTTATGCCAATGTGCACACTCTGCGTGTTAACAATTGTGGTCATCGCTCTGAAATATCTCTGTTAACCTCTACCAACCGGCGATTTTTTCGTGGCGGTCCACAGAAATTTCGGCTTTCTAGAAGTCGGCGATTTAGCGCAAAAAACATTTATAGCACGCGCACAGGAGCGGCATACCTTTATGCCAATGTGCACATTCTGCGTGTTAACAATTGTAGTCACCGCTCTCAAATATCTCTGTTTACCTATACAAACCGGTGATTCTTTCGTGGTGTTCCACAGAAAACTCGGCTGTAGAAGTCGACGATTTAGCGCAAAAGCACATAGCGCACGCGCACACGGGCGGCCAGACTTTATGCCAATGTGCACACTCTGCGTGTTAACAATTGTAGTCACCGCTCTGAAATATCTCTGTTTACCTATACCAACCGGTGATTTTTTCGTGGCGGTCCACAGAAAGCTCGGCTCTCTAGAAGCCGGCGATTTAGCGCAAAAAACACTTAGCTTACGCGCACACGAGCGGCATGACTTTATGCCAATGTACACACTCTGCGTGTTAACAATTGTAGTTACCGCTCTGAAATACCTCTCTGTACCTCTACATACCGGTGATTCTTTCGTGGCGGTCCACAGAAAATTCGGCCTTCTAGAAGTCAACGATTTAGCGCAAAAAACACTTAGCTCATGCGCACACGATCGGCATGACTTTATGCCAATGTGCACACTCTGCGTGTTAACAAGTGTAGTCATCGCTCTGAAATATCTATGTTTACCTCTACCAACCGGTGATTATTTGGTGGCGGTCCACAGAACACTCGGCTCTCTAGAAGTCGGCGATGTAGCGCAAAAAACACTTAGCGCATGCGCACACGGGCGGCATGACTTTATGCCAATGTGCACACTCTGCGTGTTAACAATTGTAGTTACCGCTCTGAAATATCTCTGTTTACCTCTACATACCGGTGATTCTTTCGTGGCGGTCCACAGAAAACTCGGCTTTCTAGAACTCGACGATTTAGCGAAAAAAAAACTTAGCTCGCGCGCACACGAGCGGCGTGAATTTATGCCAATGTGCACACTCTGCGTGTTAACAATTGTGGTCATCGCTCTGAAATATCTCTGTTAACCTCTACCAACCGGTGATTTTTTCGTGGCGGTCCACAGAAATCTCGGCTTTCTAGAACTCGACGATTTAGCGAAAAAGAACTTGGCGCACGCGCACACGGGCGGCCAGACTTTATGCCAATGTGCACACTCTGCGTGTTAACAATTGTGGTCATCGCTCTGAAATATCTCTGTTAACCTCTACCAACCGGTGATTTTTTTCGTGGCGGTCCACAGAAATCTCGGCTCTCTAGAAGCCGGCGATTTAGCGCAAAAAACACTTAGCTTACGCGCACACGAGCGGCATGACTTTATGCGAATGTACACACTCTGCGTGTTAACAATTGTAGTTACCGCTCTGAAATACCTCTCTGTACCTCTACATACCGGTGATTCTTTCGTGGCGGTCCACAGAAAATTCGGCCTTCTAGAAGTCAACGATTTAGCGCAAAAAACACTTAGCTCATGCGCACACGATCGGCATGACTTTATGCCAATGTGCACACTCTGCGTGTTAACAATTGTAGTCACCGCTCTGAAATGTCTCTGTTTACCTATACCAACCGGTGATTTTTTCGTGGCGGTCCACAGAAATCTCGGCTCTCTAGAAGGCGGCGATTTAGCGCAAAAAACACTTAGCTTACGCGCACACGAGCGGCATGACTTTATGCCAATGTACACACTCTGCGTGTTAACAATTGTAGTTACCGCTCTGAAATACCTCTGTTTACCTCTACATACCGGTGATTCTTACGTGGCGGTCCACAGAAAATTCGGCCTTCTAGAAGTCGACGATTTAGCGCAAAAAAACACCTAGCGCACGCGCGCACGGGTGGCATGACTTTATGCCATTGTGTACACTCTGCGTGTTAGCAATTGTAGTCATCGCTCTGAAATATGTCTGTTAACCTCTACCAACCGGTGACTTTTTCGTGGCGGTCCACAGAAATCTCGGCTTTCTAGAAGTCGACGATTTAGCGCAAAAAACATTTATCGTACGCGCACACGGGAGGCATGACTTGATGAAAATATGCACACTCTGCTTGTTAACATTTGTAGTCATCGCTCTGAAATATCTATGTTTACCTCTACCAACCGGTGATTCTTTGGTGGCGGTCCACAGAACACTCGGCTCTCTAGAAGTCGGCGATGTAAGCGCAAAAAACACTTAGCGCATGCGCACACGAGCGGCGTGACTTTATGCCAATGTGCACACTCTGCGTGTTAACAATTGTGGTCATCGCTCTGAAATACCTCTGTTTACCTCTACATACCGGTGATTTTTTCGTGGCGGTCCACAGAAATCTCGGCTCTCTAGAAGCCGGCGATTTAGCGCAAAAAACACTTAGCTTACGCGCACACGAGCGGCATGACTTTATGCCAATGTACACACTCTGCGTGTTAACAATTGTGGTCATCGCTCTGAAATATCTCTGTTAACTTCTACCAACCGGTGATTTTTTCGTGGCGGTCCACAGAAATCTCGGCTTTCTAGAAGTCGACGACATAGCGCAAAAAACATTTATCGCACGCGCACACGAGCGGCATGACTTTATGCCAAAGTGCACATTCTGTGTGTTAACAATAGTAGTCACCGCTCTCAAATATCTCTGTTTACCTATACAAACCGGTGATTCTTTCGTGGTGTTCCACAGAAAACTCGGATCTAGAAGTCGACGATTTTGCGCAAAAGTACTTAGCGCACGCGCACACGGGCGGCGAGACTTTATGCCAATGTGCACACTCTGCGTGTTAACAATTGTAGTCACCGCTCTGAAATATCTCTGTTTACCTATACCAACCGGTGATTTTTTCGTGGCGGTCCACAGAAATCTCGGCTCTCTAGAAGTCGGCGATTTAGCGCAAAAAACACTTAGCTTACGCCCACACGAGCGGCATGACTTTATGCCAATGTGCACACTCTGCGTGTTAACAAGTGTAGTCATCGCTCTGAAATATCTATGTTTACCTCTACCAACCGGTGATTCTTTGGTGGCGGTCCACAGAACACTCGGCTCTCTAGAAGTTGGCGATGTAGCGCAAAAAACACTTAGCGCATGCGCACACGGGCGGCATGACTTTATGCCAATGTGCACACTCTGCGTGTTAACAATTGTAGTTACCGCTCTGAAATATCTCTGTTTACATCTACATACCGGTGATTCTTTCGTGGCGGTCCACAGAAAACTCGGCTTTCTAGAACTCGACGATTTAGCGAAAAAAAACTTAGCTCGCGCGCACACGAGCGGCGTGAATTTATGCCAATGTGCACACTCTGCGTGTTAACAATTGTGGTCATCGCTCTGAAATATCTCTGTTAACCTCTACCAACCGGTGATTTTTTCGTGGCAGTCCACAGAAATCTCGGCTTTCTAGAACTCGACGATTTAGCAAAAAAACTTGGCTCGCGCGCACACGAGCGGCGTGAATTTATGCCAATCTGCACACTCTGCGTGTTAACAATTGTGGTCATCGCTCTGAAATATCTCTGTTAACTTCTACCAACCGGTGATTTTTTCGTGGCGGTCCACAGAAATCTCGGCTTTCTAGAAGTCGACGACATAGCGCAAAAAACATTTATCGCACGCGCACACGAGCGGCATGACTTTATGCCAAAGTGCACATTCTGTGTGTTAACAATAGTAGTCACCGCTCTCAAATATCTCTGTTTACCTATACAAACCGGTGATTCTTTCGTGGTGTTCCACAGGAAACTCGGCTCTAGAAGTCGACGATTTAGCGCAAAAGTACTTAGCGCACGCGCACGCGGGCGGCCAGACTTTATGCCAATGTGCACACTCTGCGTGTTAACAATTGTAGTCACCGCTCTGAAATATCTCTGTTTACCTATACCAACCGGTGATTTTTTCGTGGCGGTCCACAGAAATCTCGGCTCTCTAGAAGTCGGCGATTTAGCGCAAAAAACACTTAGCTTACGCGCACACGAGCGGCATGACTTTATGCCAATGTACACACTCTGCGTGTTAACAATTGTAGTTACCGCTCTGAAATACCTCTCTGTACCTCTACATACCGGTGATTCTTTCGTGGCTGTCCACAGAAAATTCGGCCTTCTAGAAGTCAACGATTTAGCGCAAAAAACACTTAGCTCATGCGCACACGATCGGCATGACTTTATGCCAATGTGCACACTCTGCGTGTTAACAAGTGTAGTCATCGCTCTGAAATATCTATGTTTACCTCTACCAACCGGTGATTCTTTGGTGGCGGTCCACAGAACACTCGGCTCTCTAGAAGTCGGCGATGTAGCGCAAAAAACACTTAGCGCATGCGCACACGGGCGGCATGACTTTATGCCAATGTGCACACTCTGCGTGTTAACAATTGTAGTTACCGCTCTGAAATATCTCTGTTTACCTCTACATACCGGTGATTCTTTCGTGGCGGTCCACAGAAAACTCGGCTTTCTAGAACTCGACGATTTAGCGAAAAAAAAAACTTAGCTCGCGCGCACACGAGCGGCGTGAATTTATGCCAATGTGCACACTCTGCGTGTTAACAATTGTGGTCATCGCTCTGAAATATCTCTGTTAACCTCTACCAACCGGTGATTTTTTCGTGGCGGTCCACAGAAATCTCGGCTTTCTAGAACTCGACGATTTAGCGAAAAAAAACTTGGCTCGCGCGCACACGAGCGGCGTGAATTTATGCCAATGTGCACACTCTGCGTGTTAACAATTGTGGTCATCGCTCTGAAATATGTCTGTTAACTGCTACCAACCGGTGATTTTTTCGTTGCGGTCCACAGAAATCTCGGCTTTCTACAAGTCGACAACATAGCGCAAAAAACATTTATCGCACGCGCACACGAGCGGCATGACTTTATGCCAATGTGCACATTCTGTGTGTTAACAATAGTAGTCACCGCTCTCAAATATCTCTGTTTACCTATACAAACCGGTGATTCTTTCGTGGTGTTCCACAGAAAACTCGGCTCTAGAAGTCGACGATTTAGCGCAAAAGTACTTAGCGCACGCGCACACGGGCGGCCAGACTTTATGCCAATGTGCACACTCTGCGTGTTAACAATTGTGGTCATCGCTCTGAAATATCTCTGTTAACCTCTACCAACCGGCGATTTTTTCGTGGCGGTCCACAGAACTTTCGGCTTTCTAGAAGTCGGCGATTTAGCGCAAAAAACACTTAGCTTACGCGCACACGAGCGGCATGACTTTATGCCAATGTACACACTCTGCGTGTTAACAATTGTAGTTACCGCTCTGAAATACCTCTCTGTACCTCTACATACCGGTGATTCTTTCGTGGCGGTCCACAGAAAATTCGGCCTTCTAGAAGTCAACGATTTAGCGCAAAAAACACTTAGCTCATGCGCACACGATCGGCATGACTTTATGCCAATGTGCACACTCTGCGTGTTAACAAGTGTAGTCATCGCTCTGAAATATCTATGTTTACCTCTACCAACCGGTGATTCTTTGGTGGCGGTCCACAGAACACTCGGCTCTCTAGAAGTCGGCGATGTAGCGCAAAAAACACTTAGCGCATGCGCACACGGGCGGCATGACTTTATGCCAATGTGCACACTCTGCGTGTTAACAATTGTAGTTACCGCTCTGAAATATCTCTGTTTACCTCTACATACCGGTGATTCTTTCGTGGCGGTCCACAGAAAACTCGGCTTTCTAGAACTCGACGATTTAGCGAAAAAAAAACTTAGCTCGCGCGCACACGAGCGGCGTGAATTTATGCCAATGTGCACACTCAGCGTGTTAACAATTGTGGTCATCGCTCTGAAATATCTCTGTTAACCTCTACCAACCGGTGATTTTTTCGTGGCAGTCCACAGAAATCTCGGCTTTCTAGAACTCGACGATTTAGCGAAAAAAACTTGGCTCGCGCGCACACGAGCGGCGTGAATTTATGCCAATCTGCACACTCTGCGTGTTAACAATTGTGGTCATCGCTCTGAAATATCTCTGTTAACTTCTACCAACCGGTGATTTTTTCGTGGCGGTCCACAGAAATCTCGGCTTTCTAGAAGTCGACGACATAGCGCAAAAAACATTTATCGCACGCGCACACGAGCGGCATGACTTTATGCCAATGTGCACATTCTGTGTGTTAACAATAGTAGCCACCGCTCTCAAATATCTCTGTTTACCTATACAAACCGGTGATTCTTTCGTGGTGTTCCACAGAAAACTCGGCTCTAGAAGTCGACGATTTAGCGCAAAAGTACTTAGCGCACGCGCACACGGGCGGCCAGACTTTATGCCAATGTGCACACTCTGCGTGTTAACAATTGTAGTCACCGCTCTGAAATATCTCTGTTTACCTATACCAACCGGTGATTTTTTCGTGGCGGTCCACAGAAATCTCGGCTCTCTAGAAGTCGGCGATTTAGCGCAAAAAACACTTAGCTTACGCGCACACGAGCGGCATGACTTTATGCCAATGTACACACTCTGCGTGTTAACAATTGTAGTTACCGCTCTGAAATACCTCTGTTTACCTCTACATACCGGTGATTCTTTCGTGGCGGTCCACAGAAAATTCGGCCTTCTAGAAGTCAACGATTTAGCGCAAAAAACACTTAGCTCATGCGCACGCGAGCGGCATGACTTTGTGACAATGTGCACACTCTGCCTGTTAACCATTGCAGTCACCGCTCTGAAATATGTCTGTTTGGCTCTACCAAACGGTGATTCTTTCGTGGCGGTACCACAGAAAACTCAGCTCTCTAGAAGTCGGCGATTTAGCGCAAAAGAACACATAGCGCACGCGCGCACGGAAGGCATGACTTTATGCCATTCTGTACACTCGGCTGGTTAACAATTGTAGTCAACGCTCTGAAATATGTCTGTTAACCTCTACCAACCGGTGATTTTTTCGTGGCGGTCCACAGAAATCTCGGCTTTCTAGAAGTCGACGATTTAGCGCAAAAAACATTTATCGTACGCGCACACGAGAGGCATGACTTCATGACAATATGCACACTCTGCTTGTTAACATTTGTAGTCATCGCTCTGAAATATCTATGTTTACCTCTACCAACCGGTGAATCTTTGGTGGCGGTCCACAGAAAACCCTGGTTTCTATAACTCTACGATTTAGCGGAAAAAACACTTAGCGCACGCGCACACGGGCGGCATGACTTTATTTCATTGTGTACACTCTGCAAGTTAACAATTGTAGTCATCGCTCTGCAATATCTCGGTTTACCTCTACCAACCGGTGATTCTTTCGTGGCGGTCCACAGAAAACTCGGCTTTCTAGAACTCGACGATTTAGCGAAAAAAAAACTTAGCTCGCGCGCACACGAGCGGCGTGAATTTATGCCAATGTGCACATTCTGCGTGTTAACAATTGTAGTTACCGCTCTGAAATATCTGTGTTTACCTCTACATACCGGCGATTCTTTCGTGGCGGCCCTCAGAAAATTCGGCCTTCTAGAAGTCAACGATTTAGCGCAAAAAACACTTTGCTCATGCGCACACGAGCGGCATGACTTTATTCCAATGTGCACACTCTGCGTGTTAACAAGTGAAGTCACCGCTCTGCAATATCTCTGTTTACCTCTACCGACCTGTCATTCTTTCGTGGCGGTCCACAGAAAACCCGGGTTTCTATAACTCGACGATTTAGACCAAAAAAAAACTTAGCTTACGCGCGCACGAGCGGCATGACTTTGTGACAATGTGCACACTCTGCCTGTTAACCATTGCAGTCACCGCTCTGAAATATCTCTGTTTGGCTCTACCAAACGGTGATTCTTTCGTGGCGGTACCGCAGAAAACTCAGCTCTCTAGAAGTCGACGATTTAGCGCAAAAAACACTTAGCGCACGCGCACACGGGCGGCATGACTTCATGCTATTGTGTACACTCTGCGTGTTAACAATAATAGTCATCGCTCTGAAATATCTCGGTTTACCTCTACCAACCGGTGATTCTTTCGTGGCTGTCCACAGAAAACTCGGCTTTCTAGAACTCGACGATTTAGCGAAAAAAAACTTAGCTCACGCGCACACGAGCGGCGTGACTTTATGCCAATGTGCACACTCTGCGTGTTAACAATTGTGGTCATCGCTCTGAAATATCTCTGTTAACCTCTATCAACCGGTGATTTCTTCGTGGCGGTCCACAGAAATCTCCGCTTTCTAGAAGTCGACGATCTAGCGCAAAAAAAATTTATCGCACGCGCACACGAGCGGCATACCTTTATGGCAATGTGCACATTCTGCGTGTTAACAATTGTAGTCACCGCTCTCAAATATCTCTGTTTACCTATAGAAACCGGTGATTCTTTCGTGGTGTTCCACAGAAAACTCGGCTCTAGAAGTCGACGATTTAGCGCAAAAGCACATAGCGCACGCGCACACGGGCGGCCAGACATTATGCCAATGTACACACTCTGCGTGTTAACAATTGTAGTCATCGCTCTGAAATATGTCTGTCAACCTCTACCAAACGGTGATTTTTTCGTGGCGGTCCACAGAAATCTCGGCTTTCTAGAAGTCGACGATTTAGCGCAAAAAACATTTATCGTACGCGCACACGGGAGGCATGACTTGATGAAAATATGCACACTCTGCTTGTTAACATTTGTAATCATCGCTCTGAAATATCTATGTTTACCTCTACCAACCGGTGATTCTTTGGTGGCGGTCCACAGAACCCTCGGCTCTCTAGAAGTCGGCGATGTAGCGCAAAAAACACTTAGCGCATGCGCACACAGGCGGCATGACTTTATGCCAATGTGCACACTCTGCGTGTTAACAATTGTAGTTACCGCTCTGAAATATCTCTGTTTACCTCTACATACGGTGATTCTTTCGTGGCGGTCCACAGAAAACTCGGCTTTCTAGAACTCGACGATTTAGCGAAAAGAAAACTTAGCTCGCGCGCACACGAGCGGCGTGAATTTATGCCAATGTGCACACTCTGCGTGCTAACAATTGTGGTCATCGCTCTGAAATATCTCTGTTAACCTCTACCAACCGGTGAATTTTTCGTGGCGGTCCACAGAAATCTCGGCTTTCTAGAAGTCGACGATTTAGCGCAAAAAACATTTATCGTATGCGCACACGAGAGGCATGACTTCATGACAATATGCACACTCTGCTTGTTAACATTTGTAGTCATCGCTCTGAAATATCTATGTTTACCTCTACCAACCGGTGAATCTTTGGTGGCGGTCCACAGAAAACCCTGGTTTCTATAACTCTACGATTTAGCGGAAAAAACACTTAGCGCACGCGCACACGGGCGGCATGACTTTATTTCATTGTGTACACTCTGCAAGTTAACAATTGTAGTCATCGCGCTGAAATATCTCGGTTTACCTCTACCAACCGGTGATTCTTTCGTGGCGGTCCACAGAAAACTCGGCTTTCTAGAACTCGACGATTTAGCGAAAAAAAAACTTAGCTCGCGCGCACACGAGCGGCGTGAATTTATGCCAATGTGCACATTCTGCGTGTTAACAATTGTAGTTACCGCTCTGAAATATCTGTGTTTACCTCTACATACCGGCGATTCTTTCGTGGCGGTCCTTAGAAAATTCGGCCTTCTAGAAGTCAACGATTTAGCGCAAAAAACACTTTGCTCATGCGCACACGAGCGGCATGACTTTATTCCAATGTGCACACTCTGCGTGTTAACAAGTGAAGTCACCGCTCTGCAATATATCTGTTTACCTCTACCGACCTGTGATTCTTTCGTGGCGGTCCACAGAAAACCCGGGTTTCTATAACTCGACGATTTAGACCAAAAAAAGAACTTAGCTTACGCGCGCACGAGCGGCATGACTTTGTGACAATGTGCACACTCTGCCTGTTAACCATTGCAGTCACCGCTCTGAAATATCTCTGTTTGGCTCTACCAAACGGTGATTCTTTCGTGGCGGTACCGCAGAAAACTCAGCTCTCTAGAAGTCGACGATTTAGCGCAAAAAACACTTAGCGCACGCGCACACGGGCGGCATGACTTCATGCCATTGTGTACACTCTGCGTGTTAACAATAATAGTCATCGCTCTGAAATATCTCGGTTTGCCTCTACCAACCGGTGATTCTTTCGTGGCTGTCCACAGAAAACTCGGCTTTCTAGAACTCGACGATTTAGCGAAAAAAAAACTTAGCTCACGCGCACACGAGCGGCGTGACTTTATGCCAATGTGCACACTCTGCGTGTTAACAATTGTGGTCATCGCTCTGAAATATCTCTGTTAACCTCTATCAACCGGTGATTTCTTCGTGGCGGTCCACAGAAATCTCCGCTTTCTAGAAGTCCACGATCTAGCGCAAAAAAATTTATCGCACGCGCACACGAGCGGCATACCTTTATGGCAATGTGCACATTCTGCGTGTTAACAATTGTAGTCACCGCTCTCAAATATCTCTGTTTACCTATACAAACCGGTGATTCTTTCGTGGTGTTCCACAGAAAACTCGGCTCTAGAAGTCGACGATTTAGCGCAAAAGCACATAGCGCACGCGCACACGGGCGGCCAGACATTATGCCAATGTACACACTCTGCGTGTTAACAATTGTAGTCATCGCTCTGAAATATGTCTGTTAACCTCTACCAAACGGTGATTTTTTCGTGGCGGTCCACAGAAATCTCGGCTTTCTAGAAGTCGACGATTTAGCGCAAAAACATTTATCGTACGCGCACACGGGAGGCATGACTTGATGAAAATATGCACACTCTGCTTGTTAACATTTGTAATCATCGCTCTGAAATATCTATGTTTACCTCTACCAACCGGTGATTCTTTGGTGGCGGTCCACAGAACACTCGGCTCTCTAGAAGTCGGCGATGTAGCGCAAAAAACACTTAGCGCATGCGCACACAGGCGGCATGACTTTATGCCAATGTGCACACTCTGCGTGTTAACAATTGTAGTTACCGCTCTGAAATATCTCTGTTTACCTCTACATACGGTGATTCTTTCGTGGCGGTCCACAGAAAACTCGGCTTTCTGGAACTCGACGATTTAGCGAAAAAGAAACTTAGCTCGCGCGCACACGAGCGGCGTGAATTTATGCCAATGTGCACACTCTGCGTGCTAACAATTGTGGTCATCGCTCTGAAATATCTCTGTTAACTTCTACCAACCGGAGATTTTTTCGTGGCGGTCCACAGAAATCTCGGCTTTCTAGAAGTCGACGACATAGCGCAAAAAACATTTATCGCACGCGCACACGAGCGGCATGACTTTATGCCAATGTGCACATTCTGTGTGTTAACAATAGTAGTCTTCGCTCTAAATATCTCTGTTTACCTATACAAACCGGTGATTCTTTCGTGGTGTTCCACAGAAAACTCGGCTCTAGAAGTCGACGATTTAGCGCAAAAGCACTTAGCGCACGCGCACACGGGCGGCCAGGCTTTATGCCAATGTGCACACTCTGCGTGTTAACAATTGTGGTCATCGCTCTGAAAAATCTCTGTTTACCTATACCAACCGGTGATTTTTTCGTGGCGGTCCACAGAAATCTCGGCTCTCTAGAAGCCGGCGATTTAGCGCAATAAACACTTAGCTTACGCGCACACGAGCGGCATGACTTTATGCCAATGTGCACACTCTGCGTGTTAGCAATTGTAGTTACCACTCTGAAATATCTCTGTTTACCTCTACATACCGGTGATTCTTTCGTGGCGGTCCACAGAAAACTCGGCTTTCTGGAACTCGACGATTTAGCGAAAAAGAAACTTAGCTCGCGCGCACACGAGCGGCGTGAATTTATGCCAATGTGCACACTCTGCGTGCTAACAATTGTGGTCATCGCTCTGAAATATCTCTGTTAACCTCTACCAACCGGCGATTTTTTCGTGGCGGTCCACAGAAATTTCGGCTTTCTAGAAGTCGGCGATTTAGCGCAAAAAACATTTATAGCACGCGCACAGGAGCGGCATACCTTTATGCCAATGTGCACATTCTGCGTGTTAACAATTGTAGTCACCGCTCTCAAATATCTCTGTTTACCTATACAAACCGGTGATTCTTTCGTGGTGTTCCACAGAAAACTCGGCTGTAGAAGTCGACGATTTAGCGCAAAAGCACATAGCGCACGCGCACACGGGCGGCCAGACTTTATGCCAATGTGCACACTCTGCGTGTTAACAATTGTAGTCACCGCTCTGAAATATCTCTGTTTACCTATACCAACCGCTGATTTTTTCGTGGCGGTCCACACAAATCTCGGCTCTCTAGAAGCCGGCGATTTAGCGCAAAAAACACTTAGCTTACGCGCACACGAGCGGCATGACTTTATGCCAATGTGCACACTCTGCGTGTTAGCAATTGTAGTTACCACTCTGAAATATCTCTGTTTACCTCTACATACCGGTGATTCTTTCGTGGCGGTCCACAGAAAACTCGGCTTTCTAGAACTCGACGATTTAGCGAAAAAAAAACTTAGCTCGCGCGCACACGAGCGGCGTGAATTTATGCCAATGTGCACACTCTGCGTGTTAACAATTGTGGTCATCGCTCTGAAATATCTCTGTTAACCTCTACCAACCGGTGATTTTTTCGTGGCGGTCCACAGAAATCTCGGCTTTCTAGAACTCGACGATTTAGCGAAAAAAAACTTGGCTCGCGCGCACACGAGCGGCGTGAATTTATGCCAATGTGCACACTCTGCGTGTTAACAATTGTGGTCATCGCTCTGAAATATCTCTGTTAACTTCTACCAACCGGTGATTTTTTCGTGGCGGTCCACAGAAATCTCGGCTTTCTAGAAGTCGACGACATAGCGCAAAAAACATTTATCGCACGCGCACACGAGCGGCATGACTTTATGCCAATGTGCACATTCTGTGTGTTAACAATAGTAGTCTTCGCTCTAAATATCTCTGTTTACCTATACAAACCGGTGATTCTTTCGTGGTGTTCCACAGAAAACTCGGCTCTAGAAGTCGACGATTTAGCGCAAAAGCACTTAGCGCACGCGCACACGGGCGGCCAGACTTTATGCCAATGTGCACACTCTGCGTGTTAACAATTGTGGTCATCGCTCTGAAATATCTCTGTTAACCTCTACCAACCGGCGATTTTTTCGTGGCGGTCCACAGAAATTTCGGCTTTCTAGAAGTCGGCGATTTTGCGCAAAAAACTTTTATAGCACGCGCACAGGAGCGGCATACCTTTATGCCAATGTGCACATTCTGCGTGTTAACAATTGTAGTCACCGCTCTCAAATATCTCTGTTTACCTATACAAACCGGTGATTCTTTCGTGGTGTTCCACAGAAAACTCGGCTGTAGAAGTCGACGATTTAGCGCAAAAGCACATAGCGTACGCCCACACGGGCGGCCAGACTTTATGCCAATGTGCACACTCTGCGTGTTAACAATTGTAGTCACCGCTATGAAATATCTCTGTTTACCTATACCTACCGGTGATTTTTTCGTGGCGGTCCACAGAAATCTCGGCTCTCTAGAAGCCGGCGATTTAGCGCAAAAAACACTTAGCTTACGCGCACACGAGCGGCATGACTTTATGCCAATGTGCACACTCTGCGTGTTAACAATTGTAGTTACCACTCTGAAATATCTCTGTTTACCTTTACATACCGGTGATTCTTTCGTGGCGGTCCACAGAAAACTCGGCTTTCTAGAACTCGACGATTTAGCGAAAAAAAAACTTAGCTCGCGCGCACACGAGCGGCGTGAATTTATGCCAATGTGCACACTCTGCGTGTTAACAATTGTGGTCATCGCTCTGAAATATCGCTGTTAACCTCTACCAACCGGTGATTTTTTCGTGGCGGTCCACAGAAATCTCGGCTTTCTAGAACTCGACGATTTAGCGAAAAAAAACTTGGCTCGCGCGCACACGAGCGGCGTGAATTTATGCCAATGTGCACACTCTGCGTGTTAACAATTGTGGTCATCGCTCTGAAATATCTCTGTTAACTTCTACCAACCGGTGATTTTTTCGTGGCGGTCCACAGATATCTCGGCTTTCTAGAAGTCGACGACATAGCGCAAAAAACATTTATCGCACGCGCACACGAGCGGCATGACTTTATGCCAATGTGCACATTCTGTGTGTTAACAATAGTAGTCACCGCTCTCAAATATCTCTGTTTACCTATACAAACCGGTGATTCTTTCGTGGTGTTCCACAGAAAACTCGGCTCTAGAAGTCGACGATTTAGCGCAAAAGCACTTAGCGCACGCGCACACGGGCGGCCAGACTTTATGCCAATGTGCACACTCTGCGTGTTAACAATTGTGGTCATCGCTCTGAAATATCTCTGTTAACCTCTACCAACCGGCGATTTTTTCGTGGCGGTCCACAGAAATTTCGGCTTTCTAGAAGCCGGCGATTTAGCGCAAAAAACACTTAGCTTACGCGCACACGAGCGGCATGACTTTATGCCAATGTGCACACTCTGCGTGTTAGCAATTGTAGTTACCACTCTGAAATATCTCTGTTTACCTCTACATACCGGTGATTCTTTCGTGGCGGTTCACAGAAAACTCGGCTTTCTAGAACTCGACGATTTAGCGAAAAAAAAACTTAGCTCGCGCGCACACGAGCGGCGTGAATTTATGCCAATGTGCACACTATGCGTGTTAACAATTGTGGTCTTCGCTCTGAAATATCTCTGTTAACCTCTACCAACCGGTGATTTTTTCGTGGCGGTCCACAGAAATCTCGGCTTTCTAGAACTCGACGATTTAGCGAAAAAAAACTTGGCTCGCGCGCACACGAGCGGCGTGAATTTATGCCAATGTGCACACTCTGCGTGTTAACAATTGTGGTCATCGCTCTGAAATATCTCTGTTAACTTCTACCAACCGGTGATTTTTTCGTGGCGGTCCACAGAAATCTCGGCTTTCTAGAAGTCGACGACATAGCGCAAAAAACATTTATCGCACGCGCACACGAGCGGCATGACTTTATGCCAATGTGCACATTCTGTGTGTTAACAATAGTAGTCACCGCTCTCAAATATCTCTGTTTACCTATACAAACCGGTGATTCTTTCGTGGTGTTCCACAGAAAACTCGGCTCTAGAAGTCGACGGTTTAGCGCAAAAGCACTTAGCGCACGCGCACACGGGCGGCCAGACTTTATGCCAATGTGCACACTCTGCGTGTTAACAATTGTGGTCATCGCTCTGAAATATCTCTGTTAACCTCTACCAACCGGCGATTTTTTCGTGGCGGTCCACAGAAATTTCGGCTTTCTAGAAGTCGGCGATTTAGCGCAAAAAACATTTATAGCACGCGCACAGGAGCGGCATACCTTTATGCCAATGTGCACATTCTGCGTGTTAACAATTGTAGTCACCGCTCTCAAATATCTCTGTTTACCTATACAAACCGGTGATTCTTTCGTGGTGTTCCACAGAAAACTCGGCTGTAGAAGTCGACGATTTAGCGCAAAAGCACATAGCGCACGCGCACACGGGCGGCCAGACTTTATGCCAATGTGCACACTCTGCGTGTTAACAATTGTAGTCACCCCTATGAAATATCTCTGTTTACCTATACCAACCGGTGATTTTTTCGTGGCGGTCCACAGAAATCTCGGCTCTCTAGAAGCCGGCGATTTAGCGCAAAAAACACTTAGCTTACGCGCACACGAGCGGCATGACTTTATGCCAATGTGCACACTCTGCGTGTTAACAATTGTAGTTACCACTCTGAAATATCTCTGTTTACCTCTACATACCGGTGATTCTTTCGTGGCGGTCCACAGAAAACTCGGCTTTCTAGAACTCGACGATTTAGCGAAAAAAAAACTTAGCTCGCGCGCACACGAGCGGCGTGAATTTATGCCAATGTGCACACTCTGCGTGTTAACAATTGTGGTCCTCGCTCTGAAATATCTCTGTTAACCTCTACCAACCGGTGATTTTTTCGTGGCGGTCCACAGAAATCTCGGCTTTCTAGAACTCGACGATTTAGCGAAAAAAAACTTGGCTCGCGCGCACACGAGCGGCGTGAATTTATGCCAATGTGCACACTCTGCATGTTAACAATTGTGGTCATCGCTCTGAAATATCTCTGTTAACTTCTACCAACCGGTGATTTTTTCGTGGCGGTCCACAGACATCTCGGCTTTCTAGAAGTCGACGACATAGCGCAAAAAACATTTATCGCACGCGCACACGAGCGGCATGACTTTATGGCAATGTGCACATTCTGTGTGTTAACAATAGTAGTCACCGCTCTCAAATATCTCTGTTTACCTATACAAACCGGTGATTCTTTCGTGGTGTTCCACAGAAAACTCGGCTCTAGAAGTCGACGATTTAGCGCAAAAGCACTTAGCGCACGCGCACACGGGCGGCCAGACTTTATGCCAATGTGCACACTCTGCGTGTTAACAATTGTGGTCATCGCTCTGAAATATCTCTGTTAACCTCTACCAACCGGCGATTTTTTCGTGGCGGTCCACAGAAACCTCGGCTCTCTAGAAGTCGGCGATTTAGCGCAAAAAACACTTAGCTTACGCGCACACGAGCGGCATGACTTTATGCCAATGTACACACTCTGCGTGTTAACAATTGTAGTTACCGCTCTGAAATACCTCTGTTTACCTCTACATACCGGTGATTCTTTCGTGGCGGTCCACAGAAAATTCGGCCTTCTAGAAGTCAACGATTTAGCGCAAAAAACACTTAGCTCATGCGCACACGAGCGGCATGACTTTGTGACAATGTGCACACTCTGCCTGTTAACCATTGCAGTCACCGCTCTGAAATATGTCTGTTTGGCTCTACCAAACGGTGATTCTTTCGTGGCGGTACCACAGAAAACTCAGCTCTCTAGAAGTCGACGATTTAGCGCAAAAGAACACCTAGCGCACGCGCGCACGGGTGGCATGACTTTATGCCATTCTGTACACTCTGCGTGTTAACAATTGTAGTCATCGCTCTGAAAAATGTCTGTTAACCTCTACCAACCGGTGATTTTTTCGTGGCGGTCCACAGAAATCTCGGCTTTCTAGAAGTCGACGATTTAGTGCAAAACACATTTATCGTACGCGCGCACGAGAGGCATGACTTCATGACAATATGCACACTCTGCTTGTTAACATTTGTAGTCATCGCTCTGAAATATCTATGTTTACCTCTACCAACCGGTGAATCTTTGGTGGCAGTCCACAGAAAACCCTGGTTTCTATAACTCTAAGATTTAGCGCAAAAAACACTTCGCGCACGCGCACACGGGCGGCATGACTTTAATTCATTGTGTACACTCTGCAAGTTAACAATTGTAGTCATCGCTCTGAAATATCTCGGTTTACCTCTACCAACCGGTGATTCTTTCGTGGCGCTCCACAGAAAACTCGGCTTTCTAGAACTCGACGATTTAGCGAAAAAGAACTTAGCTCGCGCGCACACGAGCGGCGTGAATTTATGCCAATGTGCACACTCTGCGTGTTAACAATTGTGGTCATCGCTCTGAAATATCTCTGTTAACCTCTAACAACCGGTGATTTTTTCGTGGCGGTCCACAGAAATCTCGGCTTTCTAGAACTCGACGATTTAGCGAAAAAAAACTTGGCTCGCGCGCACACGAGCGGCGTGAATTTATGCCAATGTGCACACTCTGCGTGTTAACAATTGTGGTCATCGCTCTGAAATATCTCTGTTAACTTCTACCAACCGGTGATTTTTTCGTGGCGGTCCACAGAAATCTCGGCTTTCTAGAAGTCGACGACATAGCGCAAAAAACATTTATCGCACGCGCACACGAGCGGCATGACTTTATGCCAATGTGCACATTCTGCGTGTTAACAATTGTAGTTACCACTCTGAAATATCTCTGTTTACCTCTACATACCGGTGATTCTTTCGTGGCGGTCCACAGAAAACTCGGCTTTCTAGAACTCGACGATTTAACGAAAAAAAAACTTAGCTTACGCGCACACGAGCGGCATGACTTTATGCCAATGTACACACTCTGCGTGTTAACAATTGTAGTTACCGCTCTGAAATACCTCTCTGTACCTCTACATACCGGTGATTCTTTCGTGGCGGTCCACAGAAAATTTGGCCTTCTATAAGTCAACGATTTAGCGCAAAAAACACTTAGCTCATGCGCACACGATCGGCATGACTTTATGCCAATGTGCACACTCTGCGTGTTAACAAGTGTAGTCATCGCTCTGAAATATCTATGTTTACCTCTACCAACCGGTGATTCTTTGGTGGCGGTCCACAGAACACTCGGCTCTCTAGAAGTCGGCGATGTAGCGCAAAAAACACTTAGCGCATGCGCACACGGGCGGCATGACTTTATGCCAATGTGCACACTCTGCGTGTTAACAATTGTAGTTACCGCTCTGAAATATCTCTGTTTACCTCTACATACCGGTGATTCTTTCGTGGCGGTCCACAGACAACTCGGCTTTCTAGAACTCGACGATTTAGCGAAAAAAAAAGCTTAGCTCGCGCGCACACGAGCGGCGTGAATTTATGCCAATGTGCACACTCTGCGTGTTAACAATTGTGGTCATCGCTCAGAAATATCTCTGTTAACCTCTACCAACCGGTGATTTTTTCGTGGCAGTCCACAGAAATCTCGGCTTTCTAGAACTCGACGATTTAGCGAAAAAAACTTGGCTCGCGCCCACACGAGCGGCGTGAATTTATGCCAATCTGCACACGCTGCGTGTTAACAATTGTGGTCATCGCTCTGAAATATCTCTGTTAACTTCTACCAACCGGTGATTTTTTCGTGGCGGTCCACAGAAATCTCGGCTTTCTAGAAGTCGACGACATAGCGCAAAAAACATTTATCGCACGCGCACACGAGCGGCATGACTTTATGCCAATGTGCACATTCTGTGTGTTAACAATAGTAGTCTTCGCTCTAAATATCTCTGTTTACCTATACAAACCGGTGATTCTTTCGTGGTGTTCCACAGAAAACTCGGCTCTAGAAGTCGACGATTTAGCGCAAAAGCACTTAGCGCACGCGCACACGGGCGGCCAGACTTTATGCCAATGTGCACACTCTGCGTGTTAACAATTGTGGTCATCGCTCTGAAATATCTCTGTTAACCTCTACCAACCGGCGATTTTTTCGTGGCGGTCCACAGAAATTTCGGCTTTCTAGAAGTCGGCGATTTTGCGCAAAAAACTTTTATAGCACGCGCACAGGAGCGGCATACCTTTATGCCAATGTGCACATTCTGCGTGTTAACAATTGTAGTCACCGCTCTCAAATATCTCTGTTTACCTATACAAACCGGTGATTCTTTCGTGGTGTTCCACAGAAAACTCGGCTGTAGAAGTCGACGATTTAGCGCAAAAGCACATAGCGTACGCGCACACGGGCGGCCAGACTTTATGCCAATGTGCACACTCTGCGTGTTAACAATTGTAGTCACCGCTATGAAATATCTCTGTTTACCTATACCTACCGGTGATTTTTTCGTGGCGGTCCACAGAAATCTCGGCTCTCTAGAAGCCGGCGATTTAGCGCAAAAAACACTTAGCTTACGCGCACACGAGCGGCATGACTTTATGCCAATGTGCACACTCTGCGTGTTAACAATTGTAGTTACCACTCTGAAATATCTCTGTTTACCTTTACATACCGGTGATTCTTTCGTGGCGGTCCACAGAAAACTCGGCTTTCTAGAACTCGACGATTTAGCGAAAAAAAAACTTAGCTCGCGCGCACACGAGCGGCGTGAATTTATGCCAATGTGCACACTCTGCGTGTTAACAATTGTGGTCATCGCTCTGAAATATCTCTGTTAACCTCTACCAACCGGTGATTTTTTCGTGGCGGTCCACAGAAATCTCGGCTTTCTAGAACTCGACGATTTAGCGAAAAAAAACTTGGCTCGCGCGCACACGAGCGGCGTGAATTTATGCCAATGTGCACACTCTGCGTGTTAACAATTGTGGTCATCGCTCTGAAATATCTCTGTTAACTTCTACCAACCGGTGATTTTTTCGTGGCGGTCCACAGATATCTCGGCTTTCTAGAAGTCGACGACATAGCGCAAAAAACATTTATCGCACGCGCACACGAGCGGCATGACTTTATGCCAATGTGCACATTCTGTGTGTTAACAATAGTAGTCACCGCTCTCAAATATCTCTGTTTACCTATACAAACCGGTGATTCTTTCGTGGTGTTCCACAGAAAACTCGGCTCTAGAAGTCGACGATTTAGCGCAAAAGCACTTAGCGCACGCGCACACGGGCGGCCAGACTTTATGCCAATGTGCTCACTCTGCGTGTTAACAATTGTGGTCATCGCTCTGAAATATCTCTGTTAACCTCTACCAACCGGCGATTTTTTCGTGGCGGTCCACAGAAATTTCGGCTTTCTAGAAGCCGGCGATTTAGCGCAAAAAACACTTAGCTTACGCGCACACGAGCGGCATGACTTTATGCCAATGTGCACACTCTGCGTGTTAGCAATTGTAGTTACCACTCTGAAATATCTCTGTTTACCTCTACATACCGGTGATTCTTTCGTGGCGGTTCACAGAAAACTCGGCTTTCTAGAACTCGACGATTTAGCGAAAAAAAAACTTAGCTCGCGCGCACACGAGCGGCGTGAATTTATGCCAATGTGCACACTCTGCGTGTTAACAATTGTGGTCATCGCTCTGAAATATCTCTGTTAACCTCTACCAACCGGTGATTTTTTCGTGGCGGTCCACAGAAATCTCGGCTTTCTAGAACTCGACGATTTAGCGAAAAAAAACTTGGCTCGCGCGCACACGAGCGGCGTGAATTTATGCCAATGTGCACACTCTGCGTGTTAACAATTGTGGTCATCGCTCTGAAATATCTCTGTTAACTTCTACCAACCGGTGATTTTTTCGTGGCGGTCCACAGAAATCTCGGCTTTCTAGAAGTCGACGACATAGCGCAAAAAACATTTATCGCACGCGCACACGAGCGGCATGACTTTATGCCAATGTGCACATTCTGTGTGTTAACAATAGTAGTCACCGCTCTCAAATATCTCTGTTTACCTATACAAACCGGTGATTCTTTCGTGGTGTTCCACAGAAAACTCGGCTCTAGAAGTCGACGGTTTAGCGCAAAAGCACTTAGCGCACGCGCACACGGGCGGCCAGACTTTATGCCAATGTGCACACTCTGCGTGTTAAGAATTGTGGTCATCGCTCTGAAATATCTCTGTTAACCTCTACCAACCGGCGATTTTTTCGTGGCGGTCCACAGAAATTTCGGCTTTCTAGAAGTCGGCGATTTAGCGCAAAAAACATTTATAGCACGCGCACAGGAGCGGCATACCTTTATGCCAATGTGCACATTCTGCGTGTTAACAATTGTAGTCACCGCTCTCAAATATCTCTGTTTACCTAAACAAACCGGTGATTCTTTCGTGGTGTTCCACAGATAACTCGGCTGTAGAAGTCGACGATTTAGAGCAAAAGCACATAGCGCACGCGCACACGGGCGGCCAGACTTTATGCCAATGTGCACACTCTGCGTGTTAACAATTGTAGTCACCGCTCTGAAATATCTCTGTTTACCTATACCAACCGGTGATTTTTTCGTGGCGGTCCACAGAAATCTCGGCTCTCTAGAAGCCGGCGATTTAGCGCAAAAAACACTTAGCTTACGCGCACACGAGCGGCATGACTTTATGCCAATGTGCACACTCTGCGTGTTAACAATTGTAGTTACCGCTCTGAAATATCTCTGTTTACCTCTACATACCGGTGATTCTTTCGTGGCGGTCCACAGAAAACTCGGCTTTCTAGAACTCGACGATTTAGCGAAAAAAAAACTTAGCTCGCGCGCACACGAGCGGCGTGAACTTATGCTAATGTGCACACTCTGCGTGTTGACAATTGTGGTCATCGCTCTGAAATATCTCTGTTAACCTCTACCAACCGGTGATTTTTTCGTGGCGGTCCACAGAAATCTCGGCTTTCTAGATGTCGACGACATAGCGCAAAAAACATTTATCGCACGCGCACACGAGCGGCATGACTTTATGCCAATGTGCACATTCTGTGTGTTAACAATAGTAGTCTTCGCTCTAAATATCTCTGTTTACCTATACAAACCGGTGATTCTTTCGTGGTGTTCCACAGAAAACTCGGCTCTAGAAGTCGACGATTTAGCGCAAAAGCACTTAGCGCACGCGCACACGGGCGGCCAGACTTTATGCAAATGTGCACACTCTGCGTGTTAACAATTGTGGTCATCGCTCTGAAATATCTCTGTTAACCTCTACCAACCGGCGATTTTTTCGTGGCGGTCCACAGAAATTTCGGCTTTCTAGAAGTCGGCGATTTAGCGCAAAAACATTTATAGCACGCGCACAGGAGCGGCATACCTTTATGCCAATGTGCACATTCTGCGTGTTAACAATTGTAGTCACCGCTCTCAAATATCTCTGTTTACCTATACAAACCGGTGATTCTTTCGTGGTGTTCCACAGAAAACTCGGCTGTAGAAGTCGACGATTTAGCGCAAAAGCACATAGCGCACGCGCACACGGGCGGCCAGACTTTATGCCAATGTGCACACTCTGCGTGTTAACAATTGTAGTCACCCCTATGAAATATCTCTGTTTACCTATACCAACCGGTGATTTTTTCGTGGCGGTCCACAGAAATCTCGGCTCTCTAGAAGCCGGCGATTTAGCGCAAAAAACACTTAGCTTACGCGCACACGAGCGGCATGACTTTATGCCAATGTGCACACTCTGCGTGTTAACAATTGTAGTTACCACTCTGAAATATCTCTGTTTACCTCTACATACCGGTGATTCTTTCGTGGCGGTCCACAGAAAACTCGGCTTTCTAGAACTCGACGATTTAGCGAAAAAAAAAACTTAGCTCGCGCGCACACGAGCGGCGTGAATTTATGCCAATGTGCACACTCTGCGTGTTAACAATTGTGGTCCTCGCTCTGAAATATCTCTGTTAACCTCTACCAACCGGTGATTTTTTCGTGGCGGTCCACAGAAATCTCGGCTTTCTAGAACTCGACGATTTAGCGAAAAAAAACTTGGCTCGCGCGCACACGAGCGGCGTGAATTTATGCCAATGTGCACACTCTGCATGTTAACAATTGTGGTCATCGCTCTGAAATATCTCTGTTAACTTCTACCAACCGGTGATTTTTTCGTGGCGGTCCACAGACATCTCGGCTTTCTAGATGTCGACGACATAGCGCAAAAAACATTTATCGCACGCGCACACGAGCGGCATGACTTTATGCCAATGTGCACATTCTGTGTGTTAACAATAGTAGTCTTCGCTCTAAATATCTCTGTTTACCTATACAAACCGGTGATTCTTTCGTGGTGTTCCACAGAAAACTCGGCTCTAGAAGTCGACGATTTAGCGCAAAAGCACTTAGCGCACGCGCACACGGGCGGCCAGACTTTATGCAAATGTGCACACTCTGCGTGTTAACAATTGTGGTCATCGCTCTGAAATATCTCTGTTAACCTCTACCAACCGGCGATTTTTTCGTGGCGGTCCACAGAAATTTCGGCTTTCTAGAAGTCGGCGATTTAGCGCAAAAACATTTATCGCACGCGCACACGAGCGGCATGACTTTATGCCAATGTGCACATTCTGTGTGTTAACAATAGTAGTCACCGCTCTCAAATATCTCTGTTTACCTATACAAACCGGTGATTCTTTCGTGGTGTTCCACAGAAAACTCGGCTCTAGAAGTCGACGATTTAGCGCAAAAGCACTTAGCGCACGCGCACACGGGCGGCCAGACTTTATGCCAATGTGCACACTCTGCGTGTTAACAATTGTGGTCATCGCTCTGAAATATCTCTGTTAACCTCTACCAACCGGCGATTTTTTCGTGGCGGTCCACAGAAACCTCGGCTCTCTAGAAGTCGGCGATTTAGCGCAAAAAACACTTAGCTTACGCGCACACGAGCGGCATGACTTTATGCCAATGTACACACTCTGCGTGTTAACAATTGTAGTTACCGCTCTGAAATACCTCTGTTTACCTCTACATACCGGTGATTCTTTCGTGGCGGTCCACAGAAAATTCGGCCTTCTAGAAGTCAACGATTTAGCGCAAAAAACACTTAGCTCATGCGCACACGAGCGGCATGACTTTGTGACAATGTGCACACTCTGCCTGTTAACCATTGCAGTCACCGCTCTGAAATATGTCTGTTTGGCTCTACCAAACGGTGATTCTTTCGTGGCGGTACCACAGAAAACTCAGCTCTCTAGAAGTCGACGATTTAGCGCAAAAGAACACCTAGCGCACGCGCGCACGGGTGGCATGACTTTATGCCATTCTGTACACTCTGCGTGTTAACAATTGTAGTCATCGCTCTGAAAAATGTCTGTTAACCTCTACCAACCGGTGATTTTTTCGTGGCGGTCCACAGAAATCTCGGCTTTCTAGAAGTCGACGATTTAGTGCAAAACACATTTATCGTACGCGCGCACGAGAGGCATGACTTCATGACAATATGCACACTCTGCTTGTTAACATTTGTAGTCATCGCTCTGAAATATCTATGTTTACCTCTACCAACCGGTGAATCTTTGGTGGCAGTCCACAGAAAACCCTGGTTTCTATAACTCTAAGATTTAGCGCAAAAAACACTTCGCGCACGCGCACACGGGCGGCATGACTTTAATTCATTGTGTACACTCTGCAAGTTAACAATTGTAGTCATCGCTCTGAAATATCTCGGTTTACCTCTACCAACCGGTGATTCTTTCGTGGCGCTCCACAGAAAACTCGGCTTTCTAGAACTCGACGATTTAGCGAAAAAGAACTTAGCTCGCGCGCACACGAGCGGCGTGAATTTATGCCAATGTGCACACTCTGCGTGTTAACAATTGTGGTCATCGCTCTGAAATATCTCTGTTTACCTATACAAACCGGTGATTCTTTCGTGGTGTTCCACAGAAAACTCGGCTCTAGAAGTCGACGATTTAGCGCAAAAGCACTTAGCGCACGCGCACACGGGCGGCCAGACTTTATGCAAATGTGCACACTCTGCGTGTTAACAATTGTGGTCATCGCTCTGAAATATCTCTGTTAACCTCTACCAACCGGCGATTTTTTCGTGGCGGTCCACAGAAATTTCGGCTTTCTAGAAGTCGGCGATTTAGCGCAAAAACATTTATAGCACGCGCACAGGAGCGGCATACCTTTATGCCAATGTGCACATTCTGCGTGTTAACAATTGTAGTCACCGCTCTCAAATATCTCTGTTTACCTATACAAACCGGTGATTCTTTCGTGGTGTTCCACAGAAAACTCGGCTGTAGAAGTCGACGATTTAGCGCAAAAGCACATAGCGCACGCGCACACGGGCGGCCAGACTTTATGCCAATGTGCACACTCTGCGTGTTAACAATTGTAGTCACCCCTATGAAATATCTCTGTTTACCTATACCAACCGGTGATTTTTTCGTGGCGGTCCACAGAAATCTCGGCTCTCTAGAAGCCGGCGATTTAGCGCAAAAAACACTTAGCTTACGCGCACACGAGCGGCATGACTTTATGCCAATGTGCACACTCTGCGTGTTAACAATTGTAGTTACCACTCTGAAATATCTCTGTTTACCTCTACATACCGGTGATTCTTTCGTGGCGGTCCACAGAAAACTCGGCTTTCTAGAACTCGACGATTTAGCGAAAAAAAAAACTTAGCTCGCGCGCACACGAGCGGCGTGAATTTATGCCAATGTGCACACTCTGCGTGTTAACAATTGTGGTCCTCGCTCTGAAATATCTCTGTTAACCTCTACCAACCGGTGATTTTTTCGTGGCGGTCCACAGAAATCTCGGCTTTCTAGAACTCGACGATTTAGCGAAAAAAAACTTGGCTCGCGCGCACACGAGCGGCGTGAATTTATGCCAATGTGCACACTCTGCATGTTAACAATTGTGGTCATCGCTCTGAAATATCTCTGTTAACTTCTACCAACCGGTGATTTTTTCGTGGCGGTCCACAGACATCTCGGCTTTCTAGATGTCGACGACATAGCGCAAAAAACATTTATCGCACGCGCACACGAGCGGCATGACTTTATGCCAATGTGCACATTCTGTGTGTTAACAATAGTAGTCTTCGCTCTAAATATCTCTGTTTACCTATACAAACCGGTGATTCTTTCGTGGTGTTCCACAGAAAACTCGGCTCTAGAAGTCGACGATTTAGCGCAAAAGCACTTAGCGCACGCGCACACGGGCGGCCAGACTTTATGCAAATGTGCACACTCTGCGTGTTAACAATTGTGGTCATCGCTCTGAAATATCTCTGTTAACCTCTACCAACCGGCGATTTTTTCGTGGCGGTCCACAGAAATTTCGGCTTTCTAGAAGTCGGCGATTTAGCGCAAAAACATTTATCGCACGCGCACACGAGCGGCATGACTTTATGCCAATGTGCACATTCTGTGTGTTAACAATAGTAGTCACCGCTCTCAAATATCTCTGTTTACCTATACAAACCGGTGATTCTTTCGTGGTGTTCCACAGAAAACTCGGCTCTAGAAGTCGACGATTTAGCGCAAAAGCACTTAGCGCACGCGCACACGGGCGGCCAGACTTTATGCCAATGTGCACACTCTGCGTGTTAACAATTGTGGTCATCGCTCTGAAATATCTCTGTTAACCTCTACCAACCGGCGATTTTTTCGTGGCGGTCCACAGAAACCTCGGCTCTCTAGAAGTCGGCGATTTAGCGCAAAAAACACTTAGCTTACGCGCACACGAGCGGCATGACTTTATGCCAATGTACACACTCTGCGTGTTAACAATTGTAGTTACCGCTCTGAAATACCTCTGTTTACCTCTACATACCGGTGATTCTTTCGTGGCGGTCCACAGAAAATTCGACCTTCTAGAAGTCAACGATTTAGCGCAAAAAACACTTAGCTCATGCGCACACGAGCGGCATGACTTTGTGACAATGTGCACACTCTGCCTGTTAACCATTGCAGTCACCGCTCTGAAATATGTCTGTTTGGCTCTACCAAACGGTGATTCTTTCGTGGCGGTACCACAGAAAACTCAGCTCTCTAGAAGTCGACGATTTAGCGCAAAAGAACACCTAGCGCACGCGCGCACGGGTGGCATGACTTTATGCCATTCTGTACACTCTGCGTGTTAACAATTGTAGTCATCGCTCTGAAAAATGTCTGTTAACCTCTACCAACCGGTGATTTTTTCGTGGCGGTCCACAGAAATCTCGGCTTTCTAGAAGTCGACGATTTAGTGCAAAACACATTTATCGTACGCGCGCACGAGAGGCATGACTTCATGACAATATGCACACTCTGCTTGTTAACATTTGTAGTCATCGCTCTGAAATATCTATGTTTACCTCTACCAACCGGTGAATCTTTGGTGGCAGTCCACAGAAAACCCTGGTTTCTATAACTCTAAGATTTAGCGCAAAAAACACTTCGCGCACGCGCACACGGGCGGCATGACTTTAATTCATTGTGTACACTCTGCAAGTTAACAATTGTAGTCATCGCTCTGAAATATCTCGGTTTACCTCTACCAACCGGTGATTCTTTCGTGGCGCTCCACAGAAAACTCGGCTTTCTAGAACTCGACGATTTAGCGAAAAAGAACTTAGCTCGCGCGCACACGAGCGGCGTGAATTTATGCCAATGTGCACACTCTGCGTGTTAACAATTGTGGTCATCGCTCTGAAATATCTCTGTTAACCTCTAACAACCGGTGATTTTTTCGTGGCGGTCCACAGAAATCTCGGCTTTCTAGAACTCGACGATTTAGCGAAAAAAAACTTGGCTCGCGCGCACACGAGCGGCGTGAATTTATGCCAATGTGCACACTCTGCGTGTTAACAATTGTGGTCATCGCTCTGAAATATCTCTGTTAACTTCTACCAACCGGTGATTTTTTCGTGGCGGTCCACAGAAATCTCGGCTTTCTAGAAGTCGACGACATAGCGCAAAAAACATTTATCGCACGCGCACACGAGCGGCATGACTTTATGCCAATGTGCACATTCTGCGTGTTAACAATTGTAGTTACCACTCTGAAATATCTCTGTTTACCTCTACATACCGGTGATTCTTTCGTGGCGGTCCACAGAAAACTCGGCTTTCTAGAACTCGACGATTTAGCGAAAAAAAAACTTAGCTCGCGCGCACACGAGCGGCGTGAATTTATGCCAATGTGCACACTCTGCGTGTTAACAATTGTGGTCATCGCTCTGAAATATCTCTGTTAACCTCTACCAACCGGTGATTTTTTCGTGGCGGTCCACAGAAATCTCGGCTCTCTAGAAGCCGGCGATTTAGCGCAAAAAACACTTAGCTTACGCGCACACGAGCGGCATGACTTTATGCCAATGTACACACTCTGCGTGTTAACAATTGTAGTTACCGCTCTGAAATACCTCTCTGTACCTCTACATACCGGTGATTCTTTCGTGGCGGTCCACAGAAAATTTGGCCTTCTATAAGTAAACGATTTAGCGCAAAAAACACTTAGCTCATGCGCACACGATCGGCATGACTTTATGCCAATGTGCACACTCTGCGTGTTAACAAGTGTAGTCATCGCTCTGAAATATCTATGTTTACCTCTACCAACCGGTGATTCTTTGGTGGCGGTCCACAGAACACTCGGCTCTCTAGAAGTCGGCGATGTAGCGCAAAAAACACTTAGCGCATGCGCACACGGGCGGCATGACTTTATGCCAATGTGCACACTCTGCGTGTTAACAATTGTAGTTACCGCTCTGAAATATCTCTGTTTACCTCTACATACCGGTGATTCTTTCGTGGCGGTCCACAGACAACTCGGCTTTCTAGAACTCGACGATTTAGCGAAAAAAAAAGCTTAGCTCGCGCGCACACGAGCGGCGTGAATTTATGCCAATGTGCACACTCTGCGTGTTAACAATTGTGGTCATCGCTCTGAAATATCTCTGTTAACCTCTACCAACCGGTGATTTTTTCGTGGCAGTCCACAGAAATCTCGGCTTTCTAGAACTCGACGATTTAGCGAAAAAAACTTGGCTCGCGCCCACACGAGCGGCGTGAATTTATGCCAATCTGCACACGCTGCGTGTTAACAATTGTGGTCATCGCTCTGAAATATCTCTGTTAACTTCTACCAACCGGTGATTTTTTCGTGGCGGTCCACAGAAATCTCGGCTTTCTAGAAGTCGACGACATAGCGCAAAAAACATTTATCGCACGCGCACACGAGCGGCATGACTTTATGCCAAAGTGCACATTCTGTGTGTTAACAATAGTAGTCACCGCTCTCAAATATCTCTGTTTACCTATACAAACCGGTGATTCTTTCGTGGTGTTCCACAGAAAACTCGGCTCTAGAAGTCGACGATTTAGCGCAAAAGTACTTAGCGCACGCGCACACGGGCGGCCAGACTTTATGCCAATGTGCACACTCTGCGTGTTAACAATTGTAGTCACCGCTCTGAAATATCTCTGTTTACCTATACCAACCGGTGATTTTTTCGTGGCGGTCCACAGAAATCTCGGCTCTCTAGAAGTCGGCGATTTAGCGCAAAAAACACTTAGCTTACGCGCACACGAGCGGCATGACTTTATGCCAATGTACACACTTTGCGTGTTAACAATTGTAGTTACCGCTCTGAAATACCTCTGTTTACCTCTACATACCGGTGATTCTTTCGTGGCGGTCCACAGAAAATTCGGCCTTCTAGATGTCAACGATTTAGCGCAAAAAACACTTAGCTCATGCGCACGCGAGCGGCATGACTTTGTGACAATGTGCACACTCTGCCTGTTAACCATTGCAGTCACCGCTCTGAAATATGTCTGTTTGGCTCTACCAAACGGTGATTCTTTCGTGGCGGTACCACAGAAAACTCAGCTCTCTAGAAGTCGACGATTTAGCGCAAAAGAACACATAGCGCACGCGTGCACGGGTGGCATGACTTTATGCCATTCTGTACACTCGGCGTGTTAAAAATTGTAGTCAACGCTCTGAAATATGTCTGTTAACCTCTACCAACCGGTGATTTTTTCGTGGCGGTCCACAGAAATCTCGGCTTTCTAGAAGTCGACGATTTAGCGCAAATACATTTATCGTACGCGCACACGAGAGGCATGACTTCATGACAATATGCACACTCTGCTTGTTAACATTTGTAGTCATCGCTCTGAAATATCTATGTTTACCTCTACCAACCGGTGAATCTTTGGTGGCGGTCCACAGAAAACCCTGGTTTCTATAACTCTACGATTTAGCGGAAAAAACACTTAGCGCACGCGCACACGGGCGGCATGACTTTATTTCATTGTGTACACTCTGCAAGTTAACAATTGTAGTCATCGCTCTGAAATATCTCGGTTTACCTCTACCAACCGGTGATTCTTTCGTGGCGGTCCACAGAAAACTCGGCTTTCTAGAACTCGACGATTTAGCGAAAAAAAAACTTAGCTCGCGCGCACACGAGCGGCGTGAATTGATGCCAATGTGCACATTCTGCGTGTTAACAATTGTAGTTACCGCTCTGAAATATCTGTGTTTACCTCTACATACCGGCGATTCTTTCGTGGCGGTCCTCAGAAAATCCGGCCTTCTAGAAGTCAACGATTTAGCGCAAAAAACACTTTGCTCATGCGCACACGAGCGGCATGACTTTATTCCAATGTGCACACTCTGCGTGTTAACAAGTGAAGTCACCGCTCTGCAATATCTCTGTTTACCTCTACCGACCTGTGATTCTTTCGTGGCGGTCCACAGAAAACCCGGGTTTCTATAACTCGACGATTTAGCGCAAAAAAAAACTTAGCTTACGCGCGCACGAGCGGCATGACTTTGTGACAATGTGCACACTCTGCCTGTTAACCATTGCAGTCACCGCTCTGAAATATCTCTGTTTGGCTCTACCAAACGGTGATTCTTTCGTGGCGGTACCGCAGAAAACTCAGCTCTCTAGAAGTCGACGATTTAGCGCAAAAAACACTTAGCGCACGCGCACACGGGCGGCAAGACTTCATGCCATTGTGTACACTCTGCGTGTTAACAATAATAGTCATCGCTCTGAAATATCTCGGTTTACCTCTACCAACCGGTGATTCTTTCGTGGCTGTCCACAGAAAACTCGGCTTTCTAGAACTCGACGAGTTAGCGAAAAAAAAACTTAGCTCACGCGCACACGAGCGGGGTGACTTTATGCCAATGTGCACACTCTGCGTGTTAACAATTGTGGTCATCGCTCTGAAATATCTCTGTTAACCTCTATCAACCGGTGATTTCTTCGTGGCGGTCCACAGAAATCTCCGCTTTCTAGAAGTCGACGATCTAGCGCAAAAAAAATTTATCGCACGTGCACACGAGCGGCATACCTTTATGGCAATGTGCACATTCTGCGTGTTAACAATTGTAGTCACCGCTCTCAAATATCTCTGTTAACCTCTACCAACCGGTGATTTTTTCGTGGCGGTCCACAGAAATCTCGGCTTTCTAGAAGTCAACGATTTAGCGCAAAAAACATTTATCGTACGCGCACACGGGAGGCATGACTTGATGAAAATATGCACACTCTGCTTGTTAACATTTGTAATCATCGCTCTGAAATATCTATGTTTACCTCTACCAACCGGTGATTCTTTGGTGGCGGTCCACAGAACACTCGGCTCTCTAGAAGTCGGTGATGTAGCGCAAAAAACACTTAGCGCATGCGCACACAGGCGGCATGACTTTATGCCAATGTGCACACTCTGCGTGTTAACAATTGTAGTTACCGCTCTGAAATATCTCTGTTTACCTCTACATACGGTGATTCTTTCGTGGCGGTCCACAGAAAACTCGGCTTTCTAGAACTCGACGATTTAGCGAAAACAAAAACTTAGCTCGCGCGCACACGAGCGGCGTGAATTTATGCCAATGTGCACACTCTGCGTGCTAACAATTGTGGTCATCGCTCTGAAATATCTCTGTTAACCTCTACCAACCGGTGATTCTTTCGTGGTGTTCCACAGAAAACTCGGCTGTAGAAGTCGACGATTTAGCGCAAAAGCACATAGCGCACGCGCACACGGGCGGCCAGACTTTATGCCAATGTGCACATTCTGCGTGTTAACAATTGTAGTCACCGCTCTGAAATATCTCTGTTTACCTATACCAACCGGTGATTTTTTCGTGGCGGTCCACAGAAATCTCGGCTCTCTAGAAGCCGGCGATTTAGCGCAAAAAACACTTAGCTTACGCGCACACGAGCGGCATGACTTTATGCCAATGTGCACACTCTGCGTGTTAACAATTGTAGTTACCGCTTTGAAATATCTCTGTTTACCTCTACATACCGGTGATTCTTTCGTGGCGGTCCACAGAAAACTCGGCTTTCTAGAACTCGACGATTTAGCGAAAAAAAACTTATCTCGCGCGCACACGAGCGGCGTGAATTTATGCCAATCTGCACACTCTGCGTGTTAACAATTGTGGTCATCGCTCTGAAATATCTCTGTTAACTTCTACCAACCGGTGATTTTTTCGTGGCGGTCCACAGAAATCTCGGCTTTCTAGAAGTCGACGACATAGCGCAAAAAACATTTATCGCACGCGCACACGAGCGGCATGACTTTATGCCAATGTGCACATTTTGTGTGTTAACAATAGTAGTCACCGCTCCAAATATCTCTGTTTACCTATACAAACCGGTGATTCTTTCGTGGTGTTCCACAGAAAACTCGGCTCTAGAAGTCGACGATTTAGCGCAAAAGTACTTAGCGCACGCGCACACGGGCGGCCAGACTTTATGCCAATGTGCACACTCTGCGTGTTAACAATTGTAGTCACCGCTCTGAAATATCTGTTTACCTATACCAACCGGTGATTTTTTCGTGGCGGTCCACAGAAATCTCGGCTCTCTAGAAGTCGGCGATTTAGCGCAAAAACACTTAGCTCATGCGCACACGAGCGGCATGACTTCGTGACAATGTGCACACTCTGCCTGTTAACCATTGCAGTCACCGCTCTGAAATATGTCTGTTTGGCTCTACCAAACGGTGATTCTTTCGTGGCGGTACCACAGAAAACTCAGCTCTCTAGAAGTCGACGATTTAGCGCAAAAGAACACCTAGCGCACGCGCGCACGGGTGGCATGACTTTATGCCATTCTGTACACTCTGCGTGTTAAGAATTGTAGTCATCGCTCTGAAATATGTCTGTTAACCTTTACCAACAGGTGATTTTTTCGTCGCGGTCCACAGAAATCTCGGCTTTCTAGAAGTCGACGATTTAGCGCAAAAAACATTTATCGTACGCGCACACGATAGGCATGACTTCATGACAATATGCACACTCTGCTTGTTAACATTTGTAGTCATCGCTCTGAAATATCTATGTTTACCTCTACCAACCGGTGAATCTTTGGTGGCAGTCCACAGAAAATTCGGCCTTCTAGAAGTCAACGATTTAGCGTAAAAAACACTTAGCTCATGCGCACACGAGCGGCATGACTTTATTCCAATGTGTACACTCTGCGTGTTAACAATATTAGTCATCGCTCTGAAATATCTCGGTTTACCTCTACCAACCGGTGATTCTTTCGTGGCGGTCCACAGAAAACTCGGCTTTCTAGAACTCGACGATTTAGCGAAAAAAAAATTTATCGCACGCGCACACGAGCGGCATACCTTTATGCCAATGTGCACATTCTGCGTGTTAACAATTGTAGTCACCGCTCTCAAATATCTCTGTTTACCTATACAAACCGGTGATTCTTTCGTGGTGTTCCACAGGAAACTCGGCTCTAGAAGTCGATGATTTAGCGCAAAAGCACATAGCGCACGCGCACACGGGCGGCCAGACATTATGCCAATGTACACACTCTGCGTGTTAACAATTGTAGTCATCGCTCTGAAATATGTCTGTTAAACTCTACAAAACGGTGATTTTTTCGTGGCGGTCCACAGAAATCTCGGCTTTCTAGAAGCCGACGATTTAGCGCAAAAAACATTTATCGTACGCGCACACGGGAGGCATGACTTGATGAAAATATGCACACTCTGCTTGTTAACATTTGTAATCATCGCTCTGAAATATCTATGTTTACCTCTACCAACCGGTGATTCTTTGGTGGCGGTCCACAGAACACTCGGCTCTCTAGAAGTCGGCGATGTAGCGCAAAAAACACTTAGCGCATGCGCACACAGGCGGCATGACTTTATGCCAATGTGCACACTCTGCGTGTTAACAATTGTAGTTACCGCTCTGAAATATCTCTGATTACCTCTACATACGGTGATTCTTTCGTGGCGGTCCACAGAAAACTCGGCTTTCTAGAACTCGACGATTTAGCGAAAAAAAATCTTAGCTCGCGCGCACACGAGCGGCGTGAATTTATGCCAATGTGCACACTCTGCGTGTTAACAATTGTGGTCATCGCTCTGAAATATCTCTGTTAACCTCTACCAACCGGTGATTTTTTCGTGGCGGTCCACAGAAATCTCGGCTTTCTAGAAGTCGACGACATAGCGCAAAAACATTTATCGCACGCGCACACGAGCGGCATGACTTTATGCCAATGTACACACTCTGCGTGTTAACAATTGTAGTTACCGCTCTGAAATACCTCTCTGTACCTCTACATACCGGTGATTCTTTCGTGGCGGTCCACAGAAAATTCGGCCTTCTTGAAGTCAACGATTTAGCGCAAAAACACTTAGCTCATGCGCACACGATCGGCATGACTTTATGCCAAAGTGCACACTCTGCGTGTTAACAAGTGTAGTCATCGCTCTGAAATATCTATGTTTACCTCTACCAACCGGTGATTCTTTGGTGGCGGTCCACAGAACACTCGGCTCTCTAGAAGTCGACGATTTAGCGCAAAAGCACATAGCGCACGCGCACACGGGCGGCCAGACATTATGCCAATGTACACACTCTGCGTGTTAACAATTGTAGTCATCGCTCTGAAATATGTCTGTTAAACTCTACAAAACGGTGATTTTTTCGTGGCGGTCCACAGAAATCTCGGCTTTCTAGAAGTCGACGATTTAGCGCAAAAAACATTTATCGTACGCGCACACGGGAGGCATGACTTGATGAAAATATGCACACTCTGCTTGTTAACATTTGTAATCATCGCTCTGAAATATCTATGTTTACCTCTACCAACCGGTGATTCTTTGGTGGCGGTCCACAGAACACTCGGCTCTCTAGAAGTCGGCGATGTAGCGCAAAAAACACTTAGCGCATGCGCACACAGGCGGCATGACTTCATGCCAATGTGCACACTCTGCGTGTTAACAATTGTAGTTACCGCTCTGAAATATCTCTGTTTACCTCTACATACGGTGATTCTTTCGTGGCGGTCCACAGAAAACTCGGCTTTCTAGAACTCGACGATTTAGCGAAATAAAATCTGAGCTCGCGCGCACACGAGCGGCGTGAATTTATGCCAATGTGCACACTCTGCGTGTTAACAATTGTGGTCATCGCTCTGAAATATCTCTGTTAACCTCTACCAACCGGTGATTTTTTCGTGGCGGTCCACAGAAATCTCGGCTTTCTAGAACTCGACGATTTAGCGAAAAAAAAACTTGGCTCGCGCGCACACGAGCGGCGTGAATTTATGCCAATGTGCACACTCTGCGTGTTAACAATTGTGGTCATCGCTCTGAAATATCTCTGTTAACCTCTACCAACCGGTGATTTTTTCGTGGCGGTCCACATAAATCTCGGCTTTCTAGTAGTCGACGACATAGCGCAAAAAACATTTATCGCACGCGCACACGAGCGGCATGACTTTATGCCAATGTACACACTCTGCGTGTTAACAATTGTAGTTACCGCTCTGAAATACCTCTCTGTACCTCTACATACCGGTGATTCTTTCGTGGCGGTCCACAGAAAATTCGGCCTTCTTGAAGTCAACGATTTAGCGCAAAAAACACTTAGCTCATGCGCACACGATCGGCATGACTTTATGCCAATGTGCACACTCTGCGTGTTAACAATTGTGGTCATCGCTCTGAAATATCTCTGTTAACCTCTACCAACCGGCGATTTTTTCGTGGCGGTCCACAGAAATTTCGGCTTTCTAGAAGTCGGCGATTTAGCGCAAAAAACATTTATAGCACGCGCACAGGAGCGGCATACCTTTACGCCAATGTGCACATTCTGCGTGTTAACAATTGTAGTCGCCGCTCTCAAATATCTCTGTTTACCTATACAAACCGGTGATTCTTTCGTGGTGTTCCACAGAAAACTCGGCTGTAGAAGTCGACGATTTAGCGCAAAAGCACATAGCGCACGCGCACACGGGCGGCCAGACTTTATGCCAATGTGCACACTCTGCGTGTTAACAATTGTAGTCACCGCTCTGAAATATCTCTGTTTACCTATACCAACCGGTGATTTTTTCGTGTCGGTCCACAGAAATCTCGGCTCTCTAGAAGCCGGCGATTTAGCGCAAAAAACACTTAGCTTACGCGCACACGAGCGGCATGACTTTATGCCAATGTACACACTCTGCGTGTTAACAATTGTAGTTACCGCTCTGAAATACCTCTCTATACCTCTACATACCGGTGATTCTTTCGTGGCGGTCCACAGAAAATTCGGCCTTCTAGAAGTCAACGATTTAGCGCAAAAACACTTAGCTCATGCGCACACGATCGGCATGACTTTATGCCAATGTGCACACTCTGCGTGTTAACAAGTGTAGTCATCGCTCTGAAATATCTATGTTTACCTCTACCAACCGGTGATTCTTTGGTGGCGGTCCACAGAACACTCGGCTCTCTAGAAGTCGGCGATGTAGCGCAAAAAACACTTAGCGCATGCGCACACGGGCGGCATGACTTTATGCCAATGTGCACACTCTGCGTGTCAACAATTGTAGGTACCGCTCTGAAATATCTCTGTTTACCTCTACATACCGGTGATTCTTTCGTGGCGGTCCACAGAAAACTCGGCTTTCTAGAACTCGACGATTTAGCGAAAGAAAAACTTAGCTCGCGCGCACACAAGCGGCGTGAATTTATGCCAATGTGCACAATCTGCGTGTTAACAATTGTGGTCATCGCTCTGAAATATCTCTGTTAACCTCTACCAACCGGTGATTTTTTCGTGGCGGTCCACAGAAATCTCGGCTTTCTAGAACTCGACGATTTAGCGAAAAAAACTTGGCTCGCGCGCACACGAGCGGCGTGAATTTATGCCAATCTGCGCACTCTGCGTGTTAACAATTGTGGTCATCGCTCTGAAATATCTCTGTTAACTTCTACCAACCGGTGATTTTTTCGTGGCGGTCCACAGAAATCTCGGCTTTCTAGAAGTCGACGACATAGCGCAAAAAACATTTATCGCACGCGCACACGAGCGGCATGACTTTATGCCAATGTGCACATTCTGTGTGTTAACAATAGTTGTCACCGCTCTCAAATATCTCTGTTTACCTATACAAACCGGTGATTCTTTCGTGGTGTTTCACAGAAAACCCGGCTCTAGAAGTCAACGATTTAGCGCAAAAGCACTTAGCGCACGCGCACACGGGCGGCCAGACTTTATGCCAATGTGCACACTCTGCGTGTTAACAATTGTGGTCATCGCTCTGAAATATCTCTGTTAACCTCTACCAACCGGCGATTTTTTCGTGGCGGTCCACAGAAATTTCGGCTTTCTAGAAGTCGGCGATTTAGCGCAAAAAACATTTATAGCACGCGCACAGGAGCGGCATACCTTTATGCCAATGTGCACATTCTGCGTGTTAACAATTGTAGTCACCGCTCTCAAATATCTCTGTTTACCTATACAAACCGGTGATTCTTTCGTGGTGTTCCACAGAAAACTCGGCTCTCTAGAAGTCGGCGATTTAGCGCAAAAAACACTTAGCTTACGCGCACACGAGCGGCATGACTTTATGCCAATGTACACACTCTGCGTGTTGACAATTGTAGTTACCGCTCTGAAATACCTCTGTTTACCTCTACATACCGGTGATTCTTTCATGGCGGTCCACAGAAAATTCGGCCTTCTAGAAGTCAACGATTTAGCGCAAAAAACACTTAGCTCATGCGCACACGAGCGGCATGACTTTGTGACAATGTGCACACTCTGCCTGTTAACCATTGCAGTCACCGCTCTGAAATATGTCTGTTTGGCTCTACCAAACGGTGATTCTTTCGTGGCGGTACCACAGAAAACTCAGCTCTCTAGAAGTCGACGATTTAGCGCAAAAGAACACCTAGCGCACGCGCGCACGGGTGGCATGACTTTATGCCATTCTGTACACTCTGCGTGTTAACGATTGTAGTCATCGCTCTGAAATATGTCTGTTAACCTCTACCAACCGGTGATTTTTTCGTGGCGGTCCACAGAAATCTCGGCTTTCTAGAAGTCGACGATTTAGCGCAAAAAACATTTATCGTACGCGCACACGAGAGGCATGACTTCCTGACAATATGCACACTCTGCTTGTTAACATTTGTAGTCATCGCTCTGAAATATCTATGTTTACCTCTACCAACCGGTGAATCTTTGGTGGCGGTCCACAGAAAACCCTGGTTTCTATAACTCTACGATTTAGCGCAAGAAACACTTAGCGCACGCGCACACGGGCGGCATGACTTTATTTCATTGTGTACACTCTGGAAGTTAACAATTGTAGTCATCGCTCTGAAATATCTCGGTTTACCTCTACCAACCGGTGATTCTTTCGTGGCGGTCCACAGAAAACTCGGCTTTCTAGAACTCGACGATTTAGCGAAAAAAAACTTAGCTCGCGCGCACACGAGCGGCGTGAATTTATGCCAATGTGCACATTCTGCGTGTTAACAATTGTAGTTACCGCTCTGAAATATCTGTGTTTACCTCTACATACCGGCGATTCTTTCGTGGCGGTCCTCAGAAAATTCGGCCTTCTAGAAGTCAACGATTTAGCGTAAAAAACACTTAGCTCATGCGCACACGAGCGGCATGACTTTATTCCAATGTGCACACTCTGCGTGTTAACAAGTGAAGTCACCGCTCTGCAATATGTCTGTTTACCTCTACCGACCTGTGATTCTTTCGTGGCGGTCCACAGAAAACCCGGGTTTCTATAACTCGACGATTTAGACCAAAAAAAAAAACTTAGCTTACGCGCGCACGAGCGGCATGACTTTGTGACAATGTGCACACTCTGCCTGTTAACCATTGCAGTCACCGCTCTGAAATATCTCTGTTTGGCTCTACCAAACGGTGATTCTTTCGTGGCGGTACCGCAGAAAACTCAGCTCTCTAGAAGTCGACGATTTAGCGCAAAAAACACTTAGCGCACGCGCACACGGGCGGCATGACTTCATGCCATTGTGTACACTCTGCGTGTTAACAATAATAGTCATCGCTCTGAAATATCTCGGTTTACCTCTACCAACCGGTGATTCTTTCGTGGCGGTCCACAGAAAACTCGGCTTTCTAGAACTCGATGATTTAGCGACAAAAAAACTTAGCTCACGCGCACACGAGCGGCGTGACTTTATGCCAATGTGCACACTCTGCGTGTTAACAATTGTGGTCATCGCTCTGAAATATCTCTGTTAACCTCTATCAACCGGTGATTTCTTCGTGGCGGTCCACAGAAATCTCCGCTTTCTAGAAGTCGACGATTTAGCGCAAAAAAAATTTATCGCACGCGCACACGAGCGGCATACCTTTATGCCAATGTGCACATTCTGCGTGTTAACAATTGTAGTCACCGCTCTCAAATATCTTTGTTTACCTATACAAACCGGTGATTCTTTCGTGGTGTTCCACAGAAAACTCGGCTCTAGAAGTCGACGATTTAGCGCAAAAGCACATAGCGCACGCGCAAACGGGCGGCCAGACATTATGCCAATGTACACACTCTGCGTGTTAACAATTGTAGTCATCGCTCTGAAATATGTCTGTTAACCTCTACCAAACGGTGATTTTTTCGTGGCGGTCCACAGAAATCTCGGCTTTCTAGAAGTCGACGATTTAGCGCTAAAAACATTTATCGTACGCGCACACGGGAGGCATGACGATGAAAATATGCACACTCTGCTTGTTAACTTTTGTAATCATCGCTCTGAAATATCTATGTTTACCTCTACCAACCGGTGATTCTTTGGTGGCGGTCCACAGAACACTCGGCTCTCTAGAAGTCGGCGATGTAGCGCAAAAAACACTTAGCGCATGCGCACACAGGCGGCATGACTTTATGCCAATGTACACACTCTGCGTGTTAACAATTGTAGTTACCGCTCTGAAATACCTCTCTGTACCTCTACATACCGGTGATTCTTTCGTGGCGGTCCACAGAAAATTCGGCCTTCTTGAAGTCAACGATTTAGCGAAAAAAAACACTTAGCTCATGCGCACACGATCGGCATGACTTTATGCCAATGTGCACACTCTGCGTGTTAACAAGTGTAGTCATCGCTCTGAAATATCTCTGTTTACCTCTACATACCGGTGATTCTTTCGTGGCGGTCCACAGAAAACTCGGCTTTCTAGAACTCGACGATTTAGCGAAAAAAAAACTTAGCTCGCGCGCACACGAGCGGCGTGAATTTATGCCAATGTGCACACTCTGCGTGTTAACAATTGTGGTCATCGCTCTGAAATATCTCTGTTAACCTCTACCAACCGGTGATTTTTTCGTGGCGGTCCACAGAAATCTCGGCTTTCTAGAACTCGACGATTTAGCGAAAAAAACTTGGCTCGCGCGCACACGAGCGGCGTGAATTTATGCCAATGTGCACACTCTGCGTGTTAACAATTGTGGTCATCGCTCTGAAATATCTCTGTTAACTTCTACCAACCGGCGATTTTTTCGTGGCGGTCCACAGAAATTTCGGCTTTCTAGAAGTCGGCGATTTAGCGCAAAAAACATTTATAGCACGCGCACAGGAGCGGCATACCTTTATGCCAATGTGCACATTCTGCGTGTTAACAATTGTAGTCGCCGCTCTCAAACATCTCTGTTTACCTATACAAACCGGTGATTCTTTCGTGGTGTTCCTCAGAAAACTCGGCTGTAGAAGTCGACGATTTAGCGCAAAAGCACATAGCGCACGCGCACACGGGCAGCCAGACTTTATGCCAATGTGCACACTCTGCGTGTTAACAATTGTAGTCACCGCTCTGAAATATCTCTGTTAACCTCTACCAACCGGCGATTTTTTCGTGGCGGTCCACAGAAATTTCGGCTTTCTAGAAGTCGGCGATTTAGCGCAAAAACATTTATAGCACGCGCACAGGAGCGGCATACCTTTATGCCAATGTGCACATTCTGCGTGTTAACAATTGTAGTCGCCGCTCTCAAACATCTCTGTTTACCTATACAAACCGGTGATTCTTTCGTGGTGTTCCTCAGAAAACTCGGCTGTAGAAGTCGACGATTTAGCGCAAAAGCACATAGCGCACGCGCACACGGGCGGCCAGACTTTATGCCAAATTGCACACTCTGCGTGTTAACAATTGTAGTCACCGCTCTGAAATATCTCTGTTTACCTATACCAACCGGTGATTTTTTCGTGTCGGTCCACAGAAATCTCGGCTCTCTAGAAGCCGGCGATTTAGCGCAAAAAACACTTAGCTTACGAGCACACGAGCGGCATGACTTTATGCCAATGTTGACACTCTGTGTGTTAACAATTGTAGTTACCGCTCTGAAATACCTCTCTATACCTCTACATACCGGTGATTCTTTCGTGGCGGTCCACAGAAAATTCGGCCTTCTAGAAGTCAACGATTTAGCGCAAAAACACTTAGCTCATGCGCACACGATCGGCATGACTTTATGCCAATGTGCACACTCTGCGTGTTAACAAGTGTAGTCATCGCTCTGAAATACCTATGTTTACCTCTACCAACCGGTGATTCTTTGGTGGCGGTCCACAGAACACTCGGCTCTCTAGAAGTCGGCGATGTAGCGCAAAAAACACTTAGCGCATGCGCACACGGGCGGCATGACTTTATGCCAATGTGCACACTCTGCGTGTTAACAATTGTAGTTACCGCTCTGAAATATCTCTGTTTACCTCTACATACCGGTGATTCTTTCGTGGCGGTCCACAGAAAACTCAGCTTTCTAGAACTCGACGATTTAGCGAAAAAAAAAACTTAGCTCGCGCGCACACGAGCGGCGTGAATTTATGCCAATGTGCACACTCTGCGTGTTAACAATTGTGGTCATCGCTCTGAAATATCTCTGTTAACCTCTACCAACCGGTGATTTTTTCGTGGCGGTCCACAGAAATCTCGGCTTTCTAGAACTCGACGATTTAGCGAAAAAAACTTGGCTCGCGCGCACACGAGCGGCGTGAATTTATGCCAATCTGCGCACTCTGCGTGTTAACAATTGTGGTCATCGCTCTGAAATATCTCTGTTAACTTCTACCAACCGGTGATTTTTTCGTGGCGGTCCACAGAAATCGCGGCTTTCTAGAAGTCGACGACATAGCGCAAAAAACATTTATCGCACGCGCACACGAGCGGCATGACTTTATGCCAATGTGCACATTCTGTGTGTTAACAATAGTAGTCACCGCTCTCAAATATCTCTGTTTACCTATACAAACCGGTGATTCTTTCGTGGTGTTCCACAGAAAACCCGGCTCTAGAAGTCAACGATTTAGCGCAAAAGCACTTAGCGCACGCGCACACGGGCGGCCAGACTTTATGCCAATGTGCACACTCTGCGTGTTAACAATTGTGGTCATCGCTCTGAAATATCTCTGTTAACCTCTACCAACCGGCGATTTTTTCGTGGCGGTCCACAGAAATTTCGGCTTTCTAGAAGTCGGCGATTTAGCGAAAAACATTTATAGCACGCGCACAGGAGCGGCATACCTTTATGCCAATGTGCACATTCTGCCTGTTAACCATTGCAGTCACCGCTCTGAAATATGTCTGTTTGGCTCTACCAAACGGTGATTCTTTCGTGGCGGTACCACAGAAAACTCAGCTCTCTAGAAGTCGACGATTTAGCGCAAAAGAACACCTAGCGCACGCGCGCACGGGTGGCATGACTTTATGCCATTCTCTACACTCTGCGTGTTAACAATTGTAGTCATCGCTCTGAAATATGTCTGTTAACCTCTACCAACCGGTGATTTTTTCGTGGCGGTCCACAGAAATCTCGGCTTTCTAGAAGTCGACGATTTAGCACAAAAAACATTTATCGTACGCGCACACGAGAGGCATGACTTCATGACAATATGCACACTCTGCTTGTTAACATTTGTAGTCATCGCTCTGAAATATCTATGTTTACCTCTACCAACCGGTGAATCTTTGGTGGCGGTCCACAGAAAACCCTGGTTTCTATAACTCTACGATTTAGCGCAAAAAACACTTAGCGCACGCGCACACGGGCGGCATGACTTTATTTCATTGTGTACACTCTGCAAGTTAACAATAGTAGTCATCGCTCTGAAATATCTCGGTTTACCTCTACCAACCGGTGATTCTTTCGTGGCGGTCCACAGAAAACTCGGCTTTCTAGAACTCGACGATTTAGCGAAAAAAAAACTTAGCTCGCGCGCACACGAGCGGCGTGAATTTATGCCAATGTGCACATTCTGCGTGTTAACAATTGTAGTTACCGCTCTGAAATATCTGTGTTTACCTCTACATACCGGCGATTCTTTCGTGGCGGTCCTCAGAAAATTCGGCCTTCTAGAAGTCAACGATTTAGCGTAAAAAACACTTAGCTCATGCGCACACGAGCGGCATGACTTTATTCCAATGTGCACACTCTGCGTGTTAACAAGTGAAGTCACCGCTCTTCGATATCTCTGTTTACCTCTACCGACCTGTGATTCTTTCGTGGCGGTCCTCAGAAAACCCGGGTTTCTATAACTCGACGATTTAGACCAAAAAAAAAACTTAGCTTACGCGCGCACGAGCGGCATGACTTTATGCCAATGTGCACACTCTGCGTGTTAACAATTGTGGTCATCGCTCTGAAATATCTCTGTTTACCTCTACCAACCGGTGATTCTTTAGTGGCGGTCCACAGAAAACTCGGCCCTCTAGAAGTCGACGATTCAGCGCAAAAAACACTTAGCGCACGCGCACACGGGCGGCATGACTTCATGCCATTGTGTACACTCTGCGTGTTAACAATAATAGTCATCGCTCTGAAATATCTCGGTTTACCTCTACCAACCGGTGATTCTTTCGTGGCGGTCCACAGAAAACTCGGCTTTCTAGAACTCCACGATTTAGCGAAAAAAAAACTTAGCTCACGCGCACCCGAGCGGCGTGACTTTATGCCAATGTGCACACTCTGCGTGTTAACAATTGTGGTCATCGCTCTGAAATATCTCTGTTAACCTCTATCAACCGGTGATTTCTTCGTGGCGGTCCACAGAAATCTCCGCTTTCTAGAAGTCGACGATTTAGCGCAAAAAAAATTTATCGCACGCGCACACGAGCGGCATACCTTTATGCCAATGTGCACATTCTGCGTGTTAACAATTGTAGTCACCGCTCTCAAATATCTCTGTTTACCTATACAAACCGGTGATTCTTTCGTGGTGTTCCACAGAAAACTCGGCTCTAGAAGTCGACGATTTAGCGCAAAAGCACATAGCGCACGCGCACACGGGCGGCCAGACATTATGCCAATGTACACACTCTGCGTGTTAACAATTGTAGTCATCGCTCTGAAATATGTCTGTTAACCTCTACCAAACGGTGATTTTTTCGTGGCGGTCCACAGAAATCTCGGCTTTCTAGAAGTCGACGATTTAGCGCTAAAAACATTTATCGTACGCGCACACGGGAGGCATGACTTGATGAAAATATGCACACTCTGCTTGTTAACATTTGTAATCATCGCTCTGAAATATCTATGTTTACCTCTACCAACCGGTGATTCTTTGGTGGCGGTCCACAGAACACTCGGCTCTCTAGAAGTCGGCGATGTAGCGCAAAAAACACTTAGCGCATGCGCACACAGGCGGCATGACTTTATGCCAATGTGCACACTCTGCGTGTTAACAATTGTAGTTACCGCTCTGAAATATCTCTGTTTACCTCTACATACGGTGATTCTTTCGTGGCGGTCCACAGAAAACTCGGCTTTCTAGAACTCGACGATTTAGCGAAAAAAAATCTTAGCTCGCGCGCACACGAGCGGCGTGAATTTATGCCAATGTGCACACTCTGCGCGTTAACAATTGTGGTCATCGCTCTGAAATATCTCTGTTAACCTCTACCAACCGGTGATTTTTTCGTGGCGGTCCACAGAAATCTCGGCTTTCTAGAACTCGACGATTTAGCCAAAAAAACTTGGGTCGCGCGCACACGAGCGGCGTGAATTTATGCCAATGTGCACACTCTGCGTGTTAACAATTGTGGTCATCGCTCTGAAATATCTCTGTTAAGCTCTACCAACCGGTGATTTTTTCGTGGCGGTCCACAGAAATCTCGGCTTTCTAGAAGTCGACGACATAGCGCAAAAAACATTTATCGCACGCGCACACGAGCGGCATGACTTTATGCCAATGTACACACTCTGCGTGTTAACAATTGTAGTTACCGCTCTGAAATACCTCTCTGTACCTCTACATACCGGTGATTCTTTGGTGGCGGTCCACAGAACACTCTGCTCTCTAGAAGTCGGCGATGTAGCGCAAAAAACACTTAGCGCATGCGCACACGGGCGGCATGACTTTATGCCAATGTGCACACTCTGCGTGTTAACAATTGTAGTTACCGCTCTGAAATATCTCTGTTTACCTCTACATACCGGTGATTCTTTCGTGGCGGTCCACAGAAAACTCGGCTTTCTAGAACTCGACGATTTAGCGAAAAAAAAAACTTAGCTCGCGCGCACACGAGCGGCGTGAATTTATGCCAATGTGCACACTCTGCGTGTTAACAATTGTGGTCATCGCTCTGAAATATCTCTGTTAACTTCTACCAACCGGTGATTTTTTCGTGGTGGTCCACAGAAATGTCGGCTTTCTAGATGTCGACGACATAGCGCAAAAAACATTTATCGCACGCGCACACGAGCGGCATGACTTTATGCCAATGTGCACATTCTGTGTGTTAACAATAGTAGTCACCGCTCTCAAATATCTCTGTTTACCTATACAAACCGGTGATTCTTTCGTGGTGTTCCACAGAAAACTCGGCTCTAGAAGTCGACGATTTAGCGCAAAAGCACTTAGCGCACGCGCACACGGGCGGCCAGACTTTATGCCAATGTGCACACTCTGCGTGTTAACAATTGTGGTCATCGCTCTTAAATATCTCTGTTAACCTCTACCAACCGGCGTTTTTCGTGGCGGTCCACAGAAATTTCGGCTTTCTAGAAGTCGGCGATGTAGCGGAAAAACATTTATAGCACGCGCACAGGAGCGGCATACCTTTATGCCAATGTGCACATTCTGCGTGTTAACAATTGTAGTCGCCGCTCTCAAATATCTCTGTTTACCTATACAAACCGGTGATTCTTTCGTGGCGGTCCACCGAAAATTCGGCCTTCTAGAAGTCAACGATTTAGCGCAAAAAACACTTAGCTCATGCGCACACGATCGGCATGACTTTATGCCAATGTGCACACTCTGCGTGTTAACAAGTGTAGTCATCGCTCTGAAATATCTTTGTTTACCTCTACCAACCGGTGATTCTTTCGTGGCGGTCCACAGAAAACTCAGCTTTCTAGAACTCGACGATTTAGCGAAAAAAAAACTTAGCTCGCGCGCACACGAGCGGCGTGAATTTATGCCAATGTGCACACTCTGCGTGTTAACAATTGTGGTCATCGCTCTGAAATATCTCTGTTAACCTCTACCAACCGGTGATTTTTTCGTGGCGGTCCACAGAAATCTCGGCTTTCTAGAACTCGACGATTTATCGAAAAAAACTTGGCTCGCGCACACACGAGCGGCGTGAATTTATGCCAATCTGCACACTCTGCGTGTTAACAATTGTGGTCATCGCTCTGAAATATCTCTGTTAACTTCTACCAACCGGTGATTTTTTCGTGGCGGTCCACAGAAATCTCGGCTTTCTAGAAGTCGACGACATAGCGCAAAAAACATTTATCGCACGCGCACACGAGCGGCATGACTTTATGCCAATGTGCACATTCTGTGTGTTAACAATAGTAGCCACCGCTCTCAAATATCTCTGTTTACCTATACAAACCGGTGATTCTTTCGTGGTGTTCCACAGAAAACTCGGCTCTAGAAGTCGACGATTTAGCGCAAAAGCACTTAGCGCACGCGCACACGGGCGGCCAGACTTTATGCCAATGTGCACACTCTGCGTGTTAACAATTGTGGTCATCGCTCTGAAATATCTCTGTTAACTTCTACCAACCGGTGATTTTTTCGTGGCGGTCCACAGAAATTTCGGCTCTCTAGAAGTCGGCGATTTAGCGCAAAAAACATTTATAGCACGCGCACAGGAGCGGCATACCTTTATGCCAATGTGCACATTCTGCGTGTTAACAATTGTAGTTACCGCTCTGAAATACCTCTCTGTACCTCTACATACCGGTGATTCTTTGGTGGCGGTCCACAGAACACTCGGCTCTCTAGAAGTCGGCGATGTAGCGCAAAAAACACTTAGCGCATGCGCACACGGGCGGCATGACTTTATGCGAATGTGCACACTCTGCGTGTTAACAATTGTAGTTACCGCTCTTAAATATCTCTGTTTACCTCTACATACGGTGATTCTTTCGTGGCGGTCCACAGAAAACTCGGCTTTCTAGAACTCGACGATTTAGCGGAAAAAAAACTTAGCTCGCGCGCACACGAGCGGCGTGAATTTATGCCAATGTGCACACTCTGCGTGTTAACAATTGTGGTCATCGCTCTGAAATATCTCTGTTAACCTCTACCAACCGGTGAATCTTTGGTGGCGGTCCACAGAAAACCCTGGTTTCTATAACTCTACGATTTAGCGGAAAAAACACTTAGCGCACGCGCACACGGCCGGCATGACTTTATTTCATTGTGTACACTCTGCAAGTTAACAATTGTAGTCATCGCTCTGAAATATCTCGGTTTACCTCTACCAACCGGTGATTCTTTCGTGGCGGTCCACAGAAAACTCGGCTCTAGAAGTCGACGATTTAGCGCAAAAGCACATAGCGCACGCGCACACGGGCGGCCAGACATTATGCCAATGTACACACTCTGCGTGTTAACAATTGTAGTCATCGCTCTGAAATATGTCTGTTAACCTCTACCAAACGGTGATTTTTTCGTGGCGGTCCACAGAAATCTCGGCTTTCTAGTAGTCGACGATTTAGCGCAAAAAACATTTATCGTACGCGCACACGGGGGGCATGACTTGATGAAAATATGCACACTCTGCTTGTTAACATTTGTAATCATCGCTCTGAAATATCTATGTTTACCTCTACCAACCGGTGATTCTTTGGTGGCGGTCCACAGAACACTCGGCTCTCTAGAAGTCGGCGATGTAGCGCAAAAAACACTTAGCGCATGCGCACACAGGCGGCATGCCTTTATGCGAATGTGCACACTCTGCGTGTTAACAAGTGAAGTCACCGCTCTGCAATATCTCTGTTTACCTCTACCGACCTGTGATTCTTTCGTGGCTGTCCACAGAAAACCCGGGTTTCTATAACTCGACGATCTAGAGCAAAAAAAACTTAGCTTAGGCGCGCACAAGCGGCATGACTTTGTGACAATGTGCACACTCTGCCTGTTAACCATTGCAGTCGCCGCTCTGAAATATGTCTGTTTGGCTCTACCAAACGGTGATTCTTTCCTGGCGGTACCACAGAAAACCCAGCTCTCTAGAAGTCGACGATTTAGCGCAAAAAAACACCTAGCGCAAGCGCGCACGGGTGGCATGACTTTATGCCATTGTGTACACTCTGCGTGTTAACAATTGTAGTCATCGCTCTGAAATATGTCTGTTAACCTCTACCAACCGGTGATTTTTTCGTGGCGGTCCACAGAAATCTCGGCTTTCTAGAAGTCGACGATTTAGCGCAAAAAACATTTATCGTACGCGCACACGGGAGGCATGACTTCATCACAATATGCACACTCTGCTTGTTAACATTTGTAGTCATCGCTCTGAAATATGTATGTTTACCTCTACCAACCGGTGAATCTTTGGTGGCGGTCCACAGAAAACTCGGCTCTCTAGAAGTCGGCGATTTAGCGCAAAAAACACTTAGCGCATGCGGATACGGGCGGCATGACTTTATGCCAATGTGCACACTCTGCGTGTTAACAAGTGTAGTCACCGCTCTGCAATATCTCTGTTTACCTCTACCGACGGGTGATTCTTTCGTGGCGGTCCACAGAAAACCCTGGTTTCTATAACTCGACGATTTAGCGCAAAAAACACTTAGCGCACACGCACACGGGCGGCATGACTTTATTTCATTGTGTACACTCTGCAAGTTAACAATTGTAGTCATCGCTCTGAAATATCTCGGTTTACCTCTACCAACCGGTGATTCTTTCGTGGCGGTCCACAGAAAACTCGGCTTTCTAGAACTCGACGATTTCGCGAAAAAAAAAACTTAGCTCGCGCGCACACGAGCGGCGTGAATTTATGCCAATGTGCACATTCTGCGTGTTAACAATTGTAGTTACCGCTCTGAAATATCTCTGTTTACCTCTACATACCGGCGATTCTTTCGTGGTGGTCCACAGAAAATTCGGCCTTCTAGAAGTCAACGATTTAGCGCAAAAAACACTTAGCTCATGCGCACACGAGCGCCATGACTTTATGCCAATGTGCACACTCTGCGTGTTAACAAGTGAAGTCACCGCTCTGCAATATCTCTGTTTACCTCTACCGACCTGTGATTCTTTCGTGGCGGTCCACAGAAAACCCGGGTTTCTATAACTCGACGATTTAGACCAAAAAAACTTAGCTTACGCGCGCACGAACGGCATGACTTTGGGACAATGTGCACATTCTGCCTGTTAACCATTGCAGTCACCGCTCTGAAATATCTCTGTTTGGCTCTACCAAACGGTGATTCTTTCGTGGCGGTACCGCAGAAAACTCAGCTCTCTAGAAGTCGACGACTTAGCGCAAAAAACACTTAGCGCATGCGCACACGGGCGGCATGACTTCATGCCATTGTGTACACTCTGCGTGTTAACAATTGTAGTCATCGCTCTGAAATATCTCGGTTTACCTCTACCAACCGGTGATTCTTTCGTGGCGGTCCACAGAAAACTCGGCTTTCTAGAAGTCGACGATTTAGCGCAAAAAACACTTAGCGCACGCGCACCCGGGCGGCATGACTTCATGCCATTGTGTACACACTGCGTGTTAACAATTGTAGTCATAGCTCTCAAATATCTCTGTTTACCTATACAAACCGGTGATTCTTTCGTGGTGTTCCACTGAAAACTCGGCTCTAGAAGTCGATGATTTAGCGCAAAAGCGCACAGCGCACGCGCACACGGGCGGCCAGACTTTATGCCAATGTGCACACTCTGCGTGTTAGCAATTGAAGTCACCGCTCTAAAAAATCTCTGTTTAGCTATACCAACCGGTGATCTTTTCGTGGCGGTCCACAGAAAACCTGGGTTTCTATAACTCGACGATTTAGCGCAAAAAAAAACTTAGCTTACGCGCGCACGAGCGGCATGACTTTGTGACAATGTGCACACACTGCCTGTTAACCATTGCAGTCACCGCTGTGAAATATGTCTGTTTGGCACTACCAAACGGTGATTCTTTCGTGGCGGTACCACAGAAAACTCAGCTCTCTAGAAGTCGACGATTTAGCGCAAAAAAACACCTAGCGCACGCGCGCACGGGTGGCATGACGTTATGCCATTGCGTACACGCTGCGTGTTAACAATTGTAGTCATCGCTCTGAAATATGTCTGTTAACCTCTACCAACCGGTGATTTTTTCGTGGCGGTCCACAGAAATCTCGGCTTTCTAGAAGTCGACGATTTAGCGCAAAAAACATTTATCGTACGCGCACACGGGAGGCATGACTTCATGAAAATATGCACACTCTGCTTGTTAACATTTGTAGTCATCGCTCTGAAATATCTATGTTTACCTCTACCAACCGGTGATTTTTTCGTGGCGGTCCACAGAAATCTCGGCTCTCTAGAAGCCGGCGATTTAGCGCAAAAAACACTTAGCTTACGCGCACACGAGCGGCATGACTTTATGCCAATGTACACACTCTGCGTGTTAACAATTGTAGTTACCGCTCTGCAATATCTCTGTTTACCTCTACCGACCTGTGATTCTTTCGTGGCGGTCCACAGAAAACCCGGGTTTCTATAACTCGACGATTTAGCGCAAAAAAAACTTAGCTTACGCGTACACGGGCGGCATGAGTTTATGCCAATGTGCACACTCTGCGTGTTAACAATTGTAGTCATAGCTCTCGAATATCACTGTTTACCTATACAAACCGGTGATTCCTTCGTGGTGTTCCACAGAAAACTCGGCTCTAGAAGTCGACGATTTAGCGCAAAAGCACATAGCGCACGCGCACACGGGCGGCCAGACTTTATGCCAATGTGCACTCTCTGCCTGTTAACAATTGTAGTCACCGCTCTGAAATATCTCTGTTTAGCTATACCAACCGGTGATTTTTTCGTGGCGGTCCACAGAAAACCCGGGTTTCTATAACTCGACGATTTAGCGCAAAAAAAAAACTTAGCTTACGCGCGCACGAGCGGCATGACTTTGTGACAATGTGCACACACTGCCTGTTAACCATTGCAGTCGCCGCTCTGAAATATGTCTGTTTGGCTCTACCAAACGGTGATTCTTTCCTGGCGGTACCACAGAAAACTCAGCTCTCTAGAAGTCGACGATTTAGCGCAAAAAAACACCTAGCGCAGGCGCGCACGGGTGGCATGACTTTATGCCATTGTGTACACTCTGCGTGTTAACAATTGTAGTCATCGCTCTGAAATATGTCTGTTAACCTCTACCAACCGGTGATTTTTTCGTGGCGGTCCACAGAAATCTCGGCTTTCTAGAAGTCGACGATATAGCGCAAAAAACATTTATCGTACGCGCACACGGGAGGCATGACTTCATGACAATATGCAGAATCTGCTTGTTAACATTTGTAGTCATCGCTCTGAAATATCTATGTTTACCTCTACCAACCGGTGAATCTTTGGTGGCGGTCCACAGAAAACTGGGCTCTCTAGAAGTCGGCGATTTAGCGCAAAAAAAACTTAGCGCATGCGGATACGGGCGGCATGACTTTATGCCAATGTGCACACTCTGCGTGTTAACAAGTGTAGTCACCGCTCTGCAATATCTCTGTTTACCTCTACCGACGGGTGATTCTTTCGTGGCGGTCCACAGAAAACCCTGGTTTCTATAACTCGACGATTTAGCGCAAAAAACACTTAGCGCACACGCACACGGGCGGCATGACTTTATTTCATTGTGTACACTCTGCAAGTTAACAATTGTAGTCATCGCTCTGAAATATCTCGGTTTACCTCTACCAACCGGTGATTCTTTCGTGGCGGTCCACAGAAAACTCGGCTTTCTAGAACTCGACGATTTAGCGAAAAAAAAAACTTAGCTCGCGCGCACACGAGCGGCGTGAATTTATGCCAATGTGCACATTCTGCGTGTTAACAATTGTAGTTACCGCTCTGAAATATCTCTGTTTACCTCTACATACCGGCGATTCTTTCGTGGTGGTCCACAGAAAATTCGGCCTTCTAGAAGTCAACGATTTAGCGCAAAAAACACTTAGCTCATGCGCACACGAGCGCCATGACTTTATGCCAATGTGCACACTCTGCGTGTTAACAAGTGAAGTCACCGCTCTGCAATATCTCTGTTTACCTCTACCGACCGGTGATTCTTTCGTGGCGGTCCACAGAAAACCCGGGTTTCTATAACTCGACGATTTAGACCAAAAAAACTTAGCTTACGCGCGCACGAGCGGCATGACTTTGTGACAATGTGCACACTCTGCTTGTTAACATTTGTAGTCATCGCTCTGAAATAGCTATGTTTACCTCTACCAACCGGTGATTCTTTCGTGGCGGTCCACAGAAAACCCGGGTTTCAATAACTCGACGATTTAGCGCAAAAAAAAACTTAGCTTACGCGTACACGGGCGGCATGAGTTTATGCCAATGTGCACACTCTGCGTGTTAACAATTGTAGTCATAGCTCTCAAATATCTCTGTTTACCTATACAAACCGGTGATTCTTTCGTGGTGTTCCACAGAAAACTCGGCTCTAGAAGTCGACGATTTAGCGCAAAAGCACATAGCGCACGCGCACACGGGCGGCCAGACTTTATGCCAATGTGCACACTCTGCCTGTTAACAATTGTAGTCACCGCTCTGAAATATCTCTGTTTAGCTATACCAACCGGTGATTTTTTCGTGGCGGTCCACAGAAAACCCGGGTTTCTATAACTCGACGATTTAGCGCAAAAAAAACTTAGCTTACCCGCGCACGAGCGGCATGACTTTGTGACAATGTGCACACTCTGCCTGTTAACCATTGCAGTCACCGCTGTGAAATATGTCTGTTTGGCACTACCAAACGGTGATTCTTTCGTGGCGGTACCACAGAAAACTCAGCTCTCTAGAGGTCGACGATTTAGCGCAAAAGAACACCTAGCGCACGCGCGCACGGGTGGCATGACTTTATGCCATTCTGTACACTCTGCGTGTTAACAATTGTAGTCATCGCTCTGAAATATGTCTGTTAACCTCTACCAACCGGTGATTTCTTCGTGGCGGTCCACAGAAATCTCGGCTCTCTAGAAGCCGGCGATTTAGCGCAAAAAAACACTTAGCTTACGCGCACACGAGCGGCATGACTTTATGCCAATGTACACACTCTGCGTGTTAACAATTGTAGTTACCGCTCTGCATTATCTCTGTTTACCTCTACCGACCTGTGATTCTTTCGTGGCGGTCCACAGAAAACCCGGGTTTCTATAACTCGACGATTTAGCGCAAAAAAAACTTAGCTTACGCGTACACGGGCGGCATGAGTTTATGCCAATGTGCACACTCTGCGTGTTAACAATTGTAGTCATAGCTCTCAAATATCTCTGTTTACCTATACAAACCGGTGATTCTTTCGTGGTGTTCCACAGAAAACTCGGCTCTAGAAGTCGACGATTTAGCGCAAAAGCACATAGCGCACGCGCACACGGGCGGCCAGACTTTATGCCAATGTGCACACTCTGCCTGTTAACAATTGTAGTCACCGCTCTGAAATATCTCTGTTTAGCTATACCAACCGGTGATTTTTTCGTGGCGGTCCACAGAAAACCCGGGTTTCTATAACTCGACGATTTAGCGCAAAAAAAACTTAGCTTACGCGCGCACGAGCGGCATGACTTTGTGACAATGTGCACACTCTGCCTGTTAACCATTGCAGTCACCGCTGTGAAATATGTCTGTTTGGCACTACCAAACGGTGATTCTTTCGTGGCGGTACAACAGAAAACTCAGCTCTCTAGAAGTCGACGATTTAGCGCAAAAGAACACGTAGCGCACGCGCGCACGGGTGGCATGACTTTATGCCATTCTGTACACTCTGCGTGTTAACAATTGTAGTCATCGCTCTGAAATATATCTGTTAACCTCTACCAACCGGTGATCTTTTCGTGGCGGTCCACAGAAATCTCGGCTCTCTAGAAGCCGGCGATTTAGCGCAAAAAACACTTAGCTTACGCGCACACGAGCGGCATGACTTTATGCCAATGTACACACTCTGCGTGTTAACAATTGTAGTTACCGCTCTGCATTATCTCTGTTTACCTCTACCGACCTGTGATTCTTTCGTGGCGGTGCACAGAAAACCCGGGTTTCTATAACTCGACGATTTAGCGCAAAAAAAACTTAGCTTACGCGTACACGGGCGGCATGAGTTTATGCCAATGTGCACACTCTGCGTGTTAACAATTGTAGTCATAGCTCTCAAATATCTCTGTTTACCTATACAAACCGGTGATTCTTTCGTGGTGTTCCACAGAAAACTCGGCTCTAGAAGTCGACGATTTAGCGCAAAAGCACATAGCGCACGCGCACACGGGCGGCCAGACTTTATGCCAATGTGCACACTCTGCCTGTTAACAATTGTAGTCACCGCTCTGAAATATCTCTGTTTAGCTATACCAACCGGTGATTTTTTCGTGGCGGTCCACAGAAAACCCGGGTTTCTATAACTTGACGATTTAGCGCAAAAAAAACTTAGCTTACGCGCGCACGAGCGGCATGACTTTGTGACAATGTGCACACTCTGCCTGTTAACCATTGCAGTCACCGCTGTGAAATATGTCTGTTTGGCACTACCAAACGGTGATTCTTTCGTGGCGGTACAACAGAAAACTCAGCTCTCTAGAAGTCGACGATTTAGCGCAAAAGAACACGTAGCGCACGCGCGCACGGGTGGCATGACTTTATGCCATTCTGTACACTCTGCGTGTTAACAATTGTAGTCATCGCTCTGAAATATGTCTGTTAACCTCTACCAACCGGTGATCTTTTCGTGGCGGTCCACAGAAATCTCGGCTCTCTAGAAGCCGGCGATTTAGCGCAAAAAACACTTAGCTTACGCGCACACGAGCGGCATGACTTTATGCCAATGTACACACTCTGCGTGTTAACAATTGTAGTTACCGCTCTGCATTATCTCTGTTTACCTCTACCGACCTGTGATTCTTTCGTGGCGGTGCACAGAAAACCCGGGTTTCTATAACTCGACGATTTAGCGCAAAAAAAACTTAGCTTACGCGTACACGGGCGGCATGAGTGTATGCCAATGTGCACACTCTGCGTGTTAACAATTGTAGTCATAGCTCTCAAATATCTCTGTTTACCTATACAAACCGGTGATTCTTTCGTGGTGTTCCACAGAAAACTCAGCTCTCTAGAAGTCGACGATTTAGCGCAAAAGCACATAGCGCACGCGCACACGGGCGGCCAGACTTTATGCCAATGTGCACACTCTGCCTGTTAACAATTGTAGTCACCGCTCTGAAATATCTCTGTTTAGCTATACCAACCGGTGATTTTTTCGTGGCGGTCCACAGAAATCTCGGCTTTCTAGAAGTCGACGATATAGCGCAAAAAACATTTATCGTACGCGCACACGGGAGGCATGACTTCATGACAATATGCAGAATCTGCTTGTTAACATTTGTAGTCATCGCTCTGAAATATCTATGTTTACCTCTACCAACCGGTGAATCTTTGGTGGCGGTCCACAGAAAACTGGGCTCTCTAGAAGTCGGCGATTTAGCGCAAAAAAAACTTAGCGCATGCGGATACGGGCGGCATGACTTTATGCCAATGTGCACACTCTGCGTGTTAACAAGTGTAGTCACCGCTCTGCAATATCTATGTTTACCTCTACCGACGGGTGATTCTTTCGTGGCGGTCCACAGAAAACCCTGGTTTCTATAACTCGACGATTTAGCGCAAAAAACACTTAGCGCACACGCACACGGGCGGCATGACTTTATTTCATTGTGTACACTCTGCAAGTTAACAATTGTAGTCATCGCTCTGAAATATCTCGGTTTACCTCTACCAACCGGTGATTCTTTCGTGGCGGTCCACAGAAAACTCGGCTTTCTAGAACTCGACGATTTAGCGAAAAAAAAAACTTAGCTCGCGCGCACACGAGCGGCGTGAATTTATGCCAATGTGCACATTCTGCGTGTTAACAATTGTAGTTACCGCTCTGAAATATCTCTGTTTACCTCTACATACCGGCGATTCTTTCGTGGTGGTCCACAGAAAATTCGGCCTTCTAGAAGTCAACGATTTAGCGCAAAAAACACTTAGCTCATGCGCACACGAGCGCCATGACTTTATGCCAATGTGCACACTCTGCGTGTTAACAAGTGAAGTCACCGCTCTGCAATATCTCTGTTTACCTCTACCGACCGGTGATTCTTTCGTGGCGGTCCACAGAAAACCCGGGTTTCTATAACTCGACGATTTAGACCAAAAAAACTTAGCTTACGCGCGCACGAGCGGCATGACTTTGTGACAATGTGCACACTCTGCTTGTTAACATTTGTAGTCATCGCTCTGAAATAGCTATGTTTACCTCTACCAACCGGTGATTCTTTCGTGGCGGTCCACAGAAAACCCGGGTTTCAATAACTCGACGATTTAGCGCAAAAAAAAAACTTAGCTTACGCGTACACGGGCGGCATGAGTTTATGCCAATGTGCACACTCTGCGTGTTAACAATTGTAGTCATAGCTCTCAAATATCTCTGTTTACCTATACAAACCGGTGATTCTTTCGTGGTGTTCCACAGAAAACTCGGCTCTAGAAGTCGACGATTTAGCGCAAAAGCACATAGCGCACGCGCACACGGGCGGCCAGACTTTATGCCAATGTGCACACTCTGCCTGTTAACAATTGTAGTCACCGCTCTGAAATATCTCTGTTTAGCTATACCAACCGGTGATTTTTTCGTGGCGGTCCACAGAAAACCCGGGTTTCTATAACTCGACGATTTAGCGCAAAAAAAACTTAGCTTACCCGCGCACGAGCGGCATGACTTTGTGACAATGTGCACACTCTGCCTGTTAACCATTGCAGTCACCGCTGTGAAATATGTCTGTTTGGCACTACCAAACGGTGATTCTTTCGTGGCGGTACCACAGAAAACTCAGCTCTCTAGAGGTCGACGATTTAGCGCAAAAGAACACCTAGCGCACGCGCGCACGGGTGGCATGACTTTATGCCATTCTGTACACTCTGCGTGTTAACAATTGTAGTCATCGCTCTGAAATATGTCTGTTAACCTCTACCAACCGGTGATTTTTTCGTGGCGGTCCACAGAAATCTCGGCTCTCTAGAAGCCGGCGATTTAGCGCAAAAAAACACTTAGCTTACGCGCACACGAGCGGCATGACTTTATGCCAATGTACACACTCTGCGTGTTAACAATTGTAGTTACCGCTCTGCATTATCTCTGTTTACCTCTACCGACCTGTGATTCTTTCGTGGCGGTCCACAGAAAACCCGGGTTTCTATAACTCGACGATTTAGCGCAAAAAAAACTTAGCTTACGCGTACACGGGCGGCATGAGTTTATGCCAATGTGCACACTCTGCGTGTTAACAATTGTAGTCATAGCTCTCAAATATCTCTGTTTACCTATACAAACCGGTGATTCTTTCGTGGTGTTCCACAGAAAACTCGGCTCTAGAAGTCGACGATTTAGCGCAAAAGCACATAGCGCACGCGCACACGGGCGGCCAGACTTTATGCCAATGTGCACACTCTGCCTGTTAACAATTGTAGTCACCGCTCTGAAATATCTCTGTTTAGCTATACCAACCGGTGATTTTTTCGTGGCGGTCCACAGAAAACCCGGGTTTCTATAACTCGACGATTTAGCGCAAAAAAAACTTAGCTTACGCGCGCACGAGCGGCATGACTTTGTGACAATGTGCACACTCTGCCTGTTAACCATTGCAGTCACCGCTGTGAAATATGTCTGTTTGGCACTACCAAACGGTGATTCTTTCGTGGCGGTACAACAGAAAACTCAGCTCTCTAGAAGTCGACGATTTAGCGCAAAAGAACACGTAGCGCACGCGCGCACGGGTGGCATGACTTTATGCCATTCTGTACACTCTGCGTGTTAACAATTGTAGTCATCGCTCTGAAATATGTCTGTTAACCTCTACCAACCGGTGATCTTTTCGTGGCGGTCCACAGAAATCTCGGCTCTCTAGAAGCCGGCGATTTAGCGCAAAAAACACTTAGCTTACGCGCACACGAGCGGCATGACTTTATGCCAATGTACACACTCTGCGTGTTAACAATTGTAGTTACCGCTCTGCATTATCTCTGTTTACCTCTACCGACCTGTGATTCTTTCGTGGCGGTGCACAGAAAACCCGGGTTTCTATAACTCGACGATTTAGCGCAAAAAAAACTTAGCTTACGCGTACACGGGCGGCATGAGTTTATGCCAATGTGCACACTCTGCGTGTTAACAATTGTAGTCATAGCTCTCAAATATCTCTGTTTACCTATACAAACCGGTGATTCTTTCGTGGTGTTCCACAGAAAACTCGGCTCTAGAAGTCGACGATTTAGCGCAAAAGCACATAGCGCACGCGCACACGGGCGGCCAGACTTTATGCCAATGTGCACACTCTGCCTGTTAACAATTGTAGTCACCGCTCTGAAATATCTCTGTTTAGCTATACCAACCGGTGATTTTTTCGTGGCGGTCCACAGAAAACCCGGGTTTCTATAACTTGACGATTTAGCGCAAAAAAAACTTAGCTTACGCGCGCACGAGCGGCATGACTTTGTGACAATGTGCACACTCTGCCTGTTAACCATTGCAGTCACCGCTGTGAAATATGTCTGTTTGGCACTACCAAACGGTGATTCTTTCGTGGCGGTACAACAGAAAACTCAGCTCTCTAGAAGTCGACGATTTAGCGCAAAAGAACACGTAGCGCACGCGCGCACGGGTGGCATGACTTTATGCCATTCTGTACACTCTGCGTGTTAACAATTGTAGTCATCGCTCTGAAATATGTCTGTTAACCTCTACCAACCGGTGATCTTTTCGTGGCGGTCCACAGAAATCTCGGCTCTCTAGAAGCCGGCGATTTAGCGCAAAAAACACTTAGCTTACGCGCACACGAGCGGCATGACTTTATGCCAATGTACACACTCTGCGTGTTAACAATTGTAGTTACCGCTCTGCATTATCTCTGTTTACCTCTACCGACCTGTGATTCTTTCGTGGCGGTGCACAGAAAACCCGGGTTTCTATAACTCGACGATTTAGCGCAAAAAAAACTTAGCTTACGCGTACACGGGCGGCATGAGTTTATGCCAATGTGCACACTCTGCGTGTTAACAATTGTAGTCATAGCTCTCAAATATCTCTGTTTACCTATACAAACCGGTGATTCTTTCGTGGTGTTCCACAGAAAACTCGGCTCTAGAAGTCGACGATTTAGCGCAAAAGCACATAGCGCACGCGCACACGGGCGGCCAGACTTTATGCCAATGTGCACACTCTGCCTGTTAACAATTGTAGTCACCGCTCTGAAATATCTCTGTTTAGCTATACCAACCGGTGATTTTTTCGTGGCGGTCCACAGAAAACCCGGGTTTCTATAACTTGACGATTTAGCGCAAAAAAAACTTAGCTTACGCGCGCACGAGCGGCATGACTTTGTGACAATGTGCACACTCTGCCTGTTAACCATTGCAGTCACCGCTGTGAAATATGTCTGTTTGGCACTACCAAACGGTGATTCTTTCGTGGCGGTACAACAGAAAACTCAGCTCTCTAGAAGTCGACGATTTAGCGCAAAAGAACACGTAGCGCACGCGCGCACGGGTGGCATGACTTTATGCCATTCTGTACACTCTGCGTGTTAACAATTGTAGTCATCGCTCTGAAATATGTCTGTTAACCTCTACCAACCGGTGATCTTTTCGTGGCGGTCCACAGAAATCTCGGCTCTCTAGAAGCCGGCGATTTAGCGCAAAAAACACTTAGCTTACGCGCACACGAGCGGCATGACTTTATGCCAATGTACACACTCTGCGTGTTAACAATTGTAGTTACCGCTCTGCAATATCTCTGTTTACCTCTACCGACCTGTGATTCTTTCGTGGCGGTCCACAGAAAACCCGGGTTTCTATAACTCGATGATTTAGCGCAAAAAACACTTAGCTCATGCGCACACGATCGGCATGACTTTATGCCAATGTGCACACTCTGCGTGTTAACAAGTGTAGTCATCGCTCTGAAATATCTATGTTTACCTCTACCAACCGGTGATTCTTTGGTGGCGGTCCACAGAACACTCGGCTCTCTAGAAGTCGGCGATTTAGCGAAAAAAAAACTTAGCTCGCGCGCACACGGACGGCGTGAATTTATGCCAATGTGCACACTCTGCGTGTTAACAATTGTGGTCATCGCTCTGAAATATCTCTGTTAACCTCTACCAACCGGTGATTTTTTCGTGGCGGTCCACAGAAATCTCGGCTTTCTAGAACTCGACGATTTAGCGAAAAAAAACTTGGCTCGCGCGCACACGAGCGGCGTGAATTTATGCCAATCTGCACACTCTGCGTGTTAATAATTGTGGTCATCGCTCTGAAATATCTCTGTTAACTTCTACCAACAGGTGATTTTTTCGTGGCGGTCCACAGAAATCTCGGCTTTCTAGAAGTCGACGACATAGCGCAAAAAACATTTATCGCACGCGCACACGAGCGGCATGACTTTATGCCAATGTGCACATTCTGTGTGTTAACAATTGTAGTCACCGCTCTCAAATATCTCTGTTTACCTATACAAACCGGTGATTCTTTCGTGGTGTTCCACAGAAAACTCGGCTCTAGAAGTCGACGATTTAGCGCAAAAGTACTTAGCGCACGCGCACACGGGCGAGCAGACTTTATGCCAATGTGCACACTCTGCGTGTTAACAATTGTAGTCACCGCTCTGAAATATCTCTGTTTACCTATACCAACCGGTGATTTTTTCGTGGCGGTCCACAGAAATCTCGGCTCTCTAGAAGTCGGCGATTTAGCGCAAAAAACGCTTAGCTTACGCGCACACGAGCGGCATGACTTTATGCCAATGTACACACTCTGCGTGTTAACAATTGTAGTTACCGCTCTGAAATACCTCTGTTTACCTCTACATATCGGTGATTCTTTCGTGGCGGTCCACAGAAAATTCGGCCTTCTAGAAGTCAACGATTTAGCGCAAAACACTTAGCTCATGCGCACACGAGCGGCATGACTTTGTGACAATGTGCACACTCTGCCTGTTAACCATTGCAGTCACCGCTCTGAAATATGTCTGTTTGGCTCTACCAAACGGTGATTCTTTCGTGGCGGTACCACAGAAAACTCAGCTCTCTGGAAGTCGACGATTTAGCGCAAAAGAACACCTAGCGCACGCGCGCACGGGTGGCATGACTTTATGCCATTCTGTACACTTTGCGTGTTAACAATTGTAGTCATCGCTCTGAAATATTTCTGTTAACCTCTACCAACCGGTGATTTTTTCGTGGCGGTCCACAGAAATCTCGGCTTTCTAGAAGTCGACGATTTAGCGCAAAAAACATTTATCGTACGCGCACACGAGAGGCATGACTTCATGACAATATGCACACTCTGCTTGTTAACATTTGTAGTCATCGCTCTGAAATATCTGTGTTTACCTCTACCAACCGGTGAATCTTTGGTGGTGGTCCACAGAAAACCCTGGTTTCTATAACTCTACGATTTAGCGCAAAAAACACTTAGCGCACGCGCACACGGGCGGCATGACTTTATTTCATTGTGTACACTCTGCAAGTTAACAATTGTAGTCATCGCTCTGAAATATCTCGGTTTACCTCTACTAACCGGTGATTCTTTCGTGGCGGTCCACAGAAAACTCGGCTTTCTAGAACTCGACGATTTAGCGAAAAAAACTTAGCTCGCGCGCACACGAGCGGCGTGAATTTATGCCAATGTGCACATTCTGCGTGTTAACAATTGTAGTTACCGCTCTGAAATATCTGTGTTTACCTCTACATACCGGCGATTCTTTCGTGGCGGTCCTCAGAAAATTCGGCCTTCTAGAAGTCAACGATTTAGCGCAAAAAACACTTAGCTCTTGCGCACACGAGCGGCATGACTTTATTCCAATGTGCACACTCTGCGTGCTAACAAGTGAAGTCACCGCTCTGCAATATCTCTGTTTACCTCTACCGACCTGTGATTCTTTCGTGGCGGTCCACAGAAAACCCGGGTTTCTATAACTCGACGATTTAGACCAAAAAAAAAACTTAGCTTACGCGCGCACGAGCGGCATGACTTTGTGACAATGTGCACACTCTGCCTGTTAACCATTGCAGTCACCGCTCTGAAATATCTCTGTTTGGCTCTACCAAACGGTGATTCTTTCGTGGCGGTACCGCAGAAAACTCAGCTCTCTAGAAGTCGACGATTTAGCGCAAAAAACACTTAGCGCACGCGCACACGGGCGGCATGACTTCATGCCAATGTGCACACTCTGCGTGTTAACAATTGTGGTCATCGCTCTGAAATATCTCTGTTAACCTCTATCAACCGGTGATTTCTTCGTGGCGGTCCACAGAAATCTCCGCTTTCTAGAAGTCGACGATTTAGCGCAAAAAAAATTTATCGCACGCGCACACGAGCGGCATACCTTTATGCCAATGTGCACATTCTGCGTGTTAACAATTGTAGTCACCGCGCTCAAATATCTCTGTTTACCTATACAAACCGGTGATTCTTTCGTGGTGTTCCACAGAACACTCGGCTCTCTAGAAGTCGTCGATGTAGCGCAAAAAACACTTAGCGCATGCGCACACAGGCGGCATGACTTTATACCAATGTGCACACTCTGCGTGTTAACAATTGTAGTTACCGCTCTGAAATATCTCTGTTTACCTCTACATACGGTGATTCTTTCGTGGCGGTCCACAGAAAACTCGGCTTTCTAGAACTCGACGATTTAGCGAAAAAAAAACTTAGCTCGCGCGCACACGAGCGGCGTGAATTTATGCCAATGTGCACACTCTGCGTGTTAACAATTGTGGTCATCGCTCTGAAATATCTCTGTTAACCTCTACCAACCGGTGATTTTTTCGTGGCGGTCCACAGAAATCTCGGCTTTCTAGAACTCGACGATTTAGCGAAAAAAAACTTGGCTCGCGCGCACACGAGCGGCGTGAATTTATGCCAATGTGCGCACTCTGCGTGTTAACAATTGTGGTCATCGCTCTGAAATATCTGTTAACCTCTACCAACCGGTGATTTTTTCGTGGCGGTCCACAGAAATCTCGGCTTTCTAGAAGTCGACGACATAGCGCAAAAAACATTTATCGCACGCGCACACGAGCGGCATGACTTTATGCCAATGTGCACATTCTGTGTGTTAACAATTGTAGTCACCGCTCTCAAATATCTCTGTTTACCTATACAAACCGGTGATTCTTTCGTGGTCTTCCACAGAAAACTCGGCTCTAGAAGTCGACGATTTAGCGCAAAAGCACTTAGCGCACGCGCACACGGGCGGCCAGACTTTATGCCAATGTGCACACTCTGCGTGTTAACAATTGTAGTCACCGCTCTGAAATATCTCTGTTTACCTATACCAACCGGTGATTTTTTCGTGGCGGTCCACAGAAATCTCGGCTCTCTAGAAGCCGGCGATTTAGCGCAAAAAACACTTATCTTACGCGCACACGAGCGGCATGACTTCATGCCAATGTGCACATTCTGTGTGTTAACAATTGTAGTCACCGCTCTCAAATATCTCTGTTTACCTATACAAACCGGTGATTCTTTCGTGGCGGTCCACAGAAAATTCGACCTTCTAGAAGTCAACGATTTAGCGCAAAAAACACTTAGCTCATGCGCACACGAGCGGCATGACTTTATGCCAATGTGCACAGTCTGCGTGTTAACAAGTGAAGTCACCTCTCTGCAATATCTCTGTTTACCTCTACCGACCTGTGATTCTTTCGTGGCTGTCCACAGAAAACCCGGGTTTCTATAACTCGACGATCTAGAGCAAAAAAAAACTTAGCTTAGGCGCGCACAAGCGGCATGACTTTGTGACAATGTGCACACTCTGCCTGTTAACCATTGCAGTCGCCGCTCTGAAATATGTCTGTTTGGCTCTACCAAACGGTGATTCTTTCCTGGCGGTACCACAGAAAACTCAGCTCTCTAGAAGTCGACGATTTAGCGCAAAAAAACACCTAGCGCACGCGCGCACGGGTGGCATGACTTTATGCCATTGTGTACACTCTGCGTGTTAACAATTGTAGTCATCGCTCTGAAATATGTCTGTTAACCTCTACCAACCGGTGATTTTTTCGTGGCGGTCCACAGAAATCTCGGCTTTCTAGAAGTCGACGATTTAGCGCAAAAAACATTTATCGTACGCACACACGAGAGGCATGACTTCATGACAATATGCACACTCTGCTTGTTAACATTTGTAGTCATCGCTCTGAAATATCTATGTTTACCTCTACCAACCGGTGAATCTTTGGTGGCGGTCCACAGAAAACCCTGGTTTCTATAACTCTACGATTTAGCGCAAAAAACACTTAGCGCACGCGCACACGGGCGGCGTGAATTTATGCCAATGTGCACATTCTGCGTGTTAACAATTGTAGTTACCGCTCTGAAATATCTGTGTTTACCTCTACATACCGGCGATTCTTTCGTGGCGGTCCACAGAAAACCCGGGTTTCTATAACTCGACGATTTAGACCAAAAAAAAACTTAGCTTACGCGCGCACGAGCGGCATGACTTTGTGACAATGTGCACACTCTGCCTGTTAACCATTGCAGTCACCGCTCTGAAATATCTCTGTTTGGCTCTACCAAACGGTGATTCTTTCGTGGCGGTACCGCAGAAAACTCAGCTCTCTAGAAGTCGACGATTTAGCGCAAAAAACACTTAGCGCACGCGCACACGGGCGGCATGACTTCATGCCATTGTGTACACTCTGCGTGTTAACAATAATAGTCCTCGCTCTGAAATATCTCGGTTTACCTCTACCAACCGGTGATTCTTTCGTGGCGGTCCACAGAAAACTCGGCTTTCTAGAACTCGACGATTTAGGGAAAAAAAAAAACTTAGCTCACGCGCACACGAGCGGTGTGACTTTATGCCAATGTGCACACTCTGCGTGTTAACAATTGTGGTCATCGCTCTGAAATATCTCTGTTAACCTCTATCAACCGGTGATTTCTTCGTGGCGGTCCACAGAAATCTCCGCTTTCTAGAAGTCGACGATTTAGCGCAAAAAAGTTTATCGCACGCGCACACGAGCGGCATACCTTTATGCCAATATGCACATTCTGCGTGTTAACAATTGTAGTCACCGCTCTCGAATATCTCTGTTTACCTATACAAACCGGTGATCCTTTCGTGGTATTCCACAGAAAACTCGGCTCTAGAAGTCGACGATTTAGCGCAAAAGCACATAGCGCACGCGCACACGGGCGGCCAGACATTATGCCAATGTACACACTCTGCGTGTTAACAATTGTAGTCACCGCTCTAAAATATCTCTGTTTACCTATACCAACCGTTGATTTTTTCGTGGCGGTCCACAGAAATCTCGGCTCTCTAGAAGCCGGCGATTTAGCGCAAAAAACACTTAGCTTACGCGCACACGAGTGGCATGATTTTATGCCAATGTACACACTCTGCGTGTTAACAATTGTAGTTACCGCTCTGAAATACCTCTGTTTACCTCTACATACCGGTGATTCTTTCGTGGTGGTCCACAGAAATCTCGGCTTTCTAGAAGTCGACGATTTAGCGCAAAAAACATTTATCGTACGCACACACGAGAGGCATGACTTCATGACAATATGCACACTCTGCTTGTTAACATTTGTAGTCATCGCTCTGAAATATCTATGTTTACCTCTACCAACCGGTGAATCTTTGGTGGCGGTCCACAGAAAACCCTGGTTTCTATAACTCTACGATTTAGCGCAAAAAACACTTAGCGCACGCGCACACGGGCGGCATGACTTTATTTCATTGTGTACACTCTGCAAGTTAACAATTGTAGTCATCGCTCTGAAATATCTCGGTTTACCTCTACCAACCGGTGATTCTTTCGTGGCGTTCCTCAGAAAACTCGGCTTTCTAGAACTCGACGATTTAGCGAAAAAAAACTTAGCTCGCGCGCACACGAGCGGCGTGAATTTATGCCAATGTGCACATTCTGCGTGTTAACAATTGTAGTTACCGCTCTGAAATATCTGTGTTTACCTCTACATACCGGCGATTCTTTCGTGGCGGTCCTCAGAAAATTCGGCCTACTAGAAGTCAACGATTTAGCGCAAAAAACACTTAGCTCATGCGCACACGAGCGGCATGACTTTATTTCAATGTGCACTCTCTGCGTGTTAACAAGTGAAGTCACCGCTCTGCAATATCTCTGTTTACCTCTACCGACCTGTGATTCTTTCGTGGCGGTCCACAGAAAACCCGGGTTTCTATAACTCGACGATCTAGAGGAAAAAAAAACTTAGCTTAGGCGCGCACAAGCGGCATGACTTTGTGACAATGTGCACACTCTGCCCGTTAACCATTGCAGTCGCCGCTCTGAAATATGTCTGTTTGGCTCTACCAAACGGTGATTCTTTCCTGGCGGTACCACAGAAAACTCAGCTCTCTAGAAGTCGACGATTTAGCGCAAAAAAACACCTAGCGCACGCGCGCACGGGTGGCATGACTTTATGCCATTGTGTACACTCTGCGTGTTAACAATTGTAGTCATCGCTCTGAAATATGTCTGTTAACCTCTACCAACCGGTGATTTTTTCGTGGCGGTCCACAGAAATCTCGGCTTTCTAGAAGTCGACGATTTAGCGCAAAAAAACATTTATCGTACGCACACACGAGAGGCATGACTTCATGACAATATGCACACTCTGCTTGTTAACATTTGTAGTCATCGCTCTGAAATATCTATGTTTACCTTTACCAACCGGTGAATCTTTGGTGGCGGTCCACAGAAAACCCTGGTTTCTATAACTCTACGATTTAGCGCAAAAAACACTTAGCGCACGCGCACACGGGCGGCGTGAATTTATGCCAATGTGCACATTCTGCGTGTTAACAATTGTAGTTACCGCTCTGAAATATCTGTGTTTACCTCTACATACCGGCGATTCTTTCGTGGCGGTCCTCAGAAAATTCGGCCTACTAGAAGTCAACGATTTAGCGCAAAAAACACTTAGCTCATGCGCACACGAGCGGCATGACTTTATTTCAATGTGCACACTCTGCGTGTTAACAAGTGAAGTCACCGCTCTGCAATATCTCTGTTTACCTCTACCGACCTGTGATTCTTTCGTGGCGGTCCACAGAAAACCCGGGTTTCTATAACTCGACGATTTAGACCAAAAAAAACTTAGCTTACGCGCGCACGAGCGGCATGACTTTGTGACAATGTGCACACTCTGCCTGTTAACCATTGCAGTCACCGCTCTGAAATATCTCTGTTTGGCTCTACCAAACGGTGATTCTTTCGTGGCGGTACCGCAGAAAACTCAGCTCTCTAGAAGTCGACGATTTAGCGCAAAAAACACTTAGCGCACGCGCACACGGGCGGCATGACTTCATGCCATTGTGTACACTCTGCGTGTTAACAATAATAGTCCTCGCTCTGAAATATCTCGGTTTACCTCTACCAACCGGTGATTCTTTCGTGGCGGTCCACAGAAAACTCGGCTTTCTAGAACTCGACGATTTAGGGAAAAAAAAAACTTAGCTCACGCGCACACGAGCGGTGTGACTTTATGCCAATGTGCACACTCTGCGTGTTAACAATTGTGGTCATCGCTCTGAAATATCTCTGTTAACCTCTATCAACCGGTGATTTCTTCGTGGCGGTCCACAGAAATCTCCGCTTTCTAGAAGTCGACGATTTAGCGCAAAAAAGTTTATCGCACGCGCACACGAGCGGCATACCTTTATGCCAATATGCACATTCTGCGTGTTAACAATTGTAGTCACCGCTCTCGAATATCTCTGTTTACCTATACAAACCGGTGATCCTTTCGTGGTATTCCACAGAAAACTCGGCTCTAGAAGTCGACGATTTAGCGCAAAAGCACATAGCGCACGCGCACACGGGCGGCCAGACATTATGCCAATGTACACACTCTGCGTGTTAACAATTGTAGTCACCGCTCTAAAATATCTCTGTTTACCTATACCAACCGTTGATTTTTTCGTGGCGGTCCACAGAAATCTCGGCTCTCTAGAAGCCGGCGATTTAGCGCAAAAAACACTTAGCTTACGCGCACACGAGTGGCATGATTTTATGCCAATGTACACACTCTGCGTGTTAACAATTGTAGTTACCGCTCTGAAATACCTCTGTTTACCTCTACATACCGGTGATTCTTTCGTGGTGGTCCACAGAAATCTCGGCTTTCTAGAAGTCGACGATTTAGCGCAAAAAACATTTATCGTACGCACACACGAGAGGCATGACTTCATGACAATATGCACACTCTGCTTGTTAACATTTGTAGTCATCGCTCTGAAATATCTATGTTTACCTCTACCAACCGGTGAATCTTTGGTGGCGGTCCACAGAAAACCCTGGTTTCTATAACTCTACGATTTAGCGCAAAAAACACTTAGCGCACGCGCACACGGGCGGCATGACTTTATTTCATTGTGTACACTCTGCAAGTTAACAATTGTAGTCATCGCTCTGAAATATCTCGGTTTACCTCTACCAACCGGTGATTCTTTCGTGGCGTTCCTCAGAAAACTCGGCTTTCTAGAACTCGACGATTTAGCGAAAAAAAACTTAGCTCGCGCGCACACGAGCGGCGTGAATTTATGCCAATGTGCACATTCTGCGTGTTAACAATTGTAGTTACCGCTCTGAAATATCTGTGTTTACCTCTACATACCGGCGATTCTTTCGTGGCGGTCCTCAGAAAATTCGGCCTACTAGAAGTCAACGATTTAGCGCAAAAAACACTTAGCTCATGCGCACACGAGCGGCATGACTTTATTTCAATGTGCACTCTCTGCGTGTTAACAAGTGAAGTCACCGCTCTGCAATATCTCTGTTTACCTCTACCGACCTGTGATTCTTTCGTGGCGGTCCACAGAAAACCCGGGTTTCTATAACTCGACGATCTAGAGGAAAAAAAAAACTTAGCTTAGGCGCGCACAAGCGGCATGACTTTGTGACAATGTGCACACTCTGCCCGTTAACCATTGCAGTCGCCGCTCTGAAATATGTCTGTTTGGCTCTACCAAACGGTGATTCTTTCCTGGCGGTACCACAGAAAACTCAGCTCTCTAGAAGTCGACGATTTAGCGCAAAAAAACACCTAGCGCACGCGCGCACGGGTGGCATGACTTTATGCCAGTGTGTACACTCTGCGTGTTAACAATTGTAGTCATCGCTCTGAAATATGTCTGTTAACCTCTACCAACCGGTGATTTTTTCGTGGCGGTCCACAGAAATCTCGGCTTTCTAGAAGTCGACGATTTAGCGCAAAAAACATTTGTCGTACGCGCACACGGGAGGCATGACTTCATGACAATATGCACACTCTGCTTGTTAACATTTGTAGTCATCGCTCTGAAATATGTATGTTTACCTCTACCAACCGGTGAATCTTTGGTGGCGGTCCACAGAAAACTCGGCTCTCTAGAAGTCGGCGATTTAGCGCAAAAAACACTTAGCGCATGCGGATACGGGCGGCATGACTTTATGCCAATGTGCACACTCTGCGTGTTAACAAGTGTAGTCACCGCTCTGCAATATCTCTGTTTACCTCTACCGACGGGTGATTCTTTCGTGGCGGTCCACAGAAAACTCGGCTTTCTAGAACTCGACGATTTAGCGAAAAAAAAAACTTAGCTCGCGCGCACACGAGCGGCATGACTTCATGCCATCGTGTACACTCTGCGTGTTAACAATTGTAGTCATAGCTCTCAAATATCTCTGTTTACCTATACAAACCGGTTATTCTTCGTGGTGTTCCACAGAAAACTCGGCTCTAGAAGTCGACGATTTAGCGCAAAAGCACATAGCGCACGCGCACACGGGCGGCCAGACTTTATGCCAATGTGCACACTCTGCGTGTTAGCAATTGTAGTCACCGCTCTGAAATATCTCTGTTTAGCTATACTAACCGGTGATTTTTTCGTGGCGGTCCACAAAAAACCCGGGTTTCTATATCTCGACGATTTAGCGCAAAAAAAAAAAACTTAGCTTACGCGCGCACGAGCGGCATGACTTTGTGACAATGTTCACACTCTGCCTGTTAACCATTGCAGTCACCGCTGTGAAATATGTCTGTTTGTAACTACCAAATGGTGATACTTTCGTGGCGGTACCACAGAAAACTCAGCTCTCTAGAAGTCGACGATTTAGCGCAAAAAAACACCTAGCGCACGCGCGCACGGGTGGCATGACGTTATGCCATTGTGTACACGCTGTGTGTTAACAATTCTAGTCATCGCTCTGAAATATCTCGGTTTACCTCTACCAACCGGTGATTCTTTCGTGGCGTTCCTCAGAAAACTCGGCTTTCTAGAACTCGACGATTTAGCGAAAAAAAACTTAGCTCGCGCGCACACGAGCGGCGTGAATTTATGCCAATGTGCACATTCTGCGTGTTAACAATTGTAGTTACCGCTCTGAAATATCTGTGTTTACCTCTACATACCGGCGATTCTTTCGTGGCGGTCCTCAGAAAATTCGGCCTACTAGAAGTCAACGATTTAGCGCAAAAAACACTTAGCTCATGCGCACACGAGCGGCATGACTTTATTTCAATGTGCACTCTCTGCGTGTTAGCAAGTGTAGTCACCGCTCTGCAATATCTCTGTTTACCTCTACCGACCTGTGATTCTTTCGTGGCGGTCCACAGAAAACCCGGGTTTCTACAACTCGACGATTTAGCGCAAAAAAAACTTAGCTTACGCGTACACGGGCGGCATGAGTTTATGCCAATGTGCACACTCTGCGTGTTAACAATTGTAGTCATAGCTCTCAAATATCTCTGTTTACCTATACAAACCGGTGATTCTTTCGTGGTGTTCCAAAGAAAACTCGGCTCTAGAAGTCGATGATTTAGCGCAAAAGCACATAGCGCACGCGCACACGGGCGGCCAGACTTTATGCCAATGTGCACACTCTGCCTGTTAACAATTGTAGTCACCGCTCTGAAATATCTCTGTTTAATACCAACCGGTGATTTTTTCGTGGCGGTCCACAGAAAACCCGGGTTTCTATAACTCGACGATTTAGCGCAAAAAAAAACTTAGCTTACGCGCGCACGAGCGGCATGACTTTGTGACAATGTGCACACTCTGCCTGTTAACCATTGCAGTCACCGCTGTGAAATATGTCTGTTTGGCACCACCAAACGGTGATTCTTTCGTGGCGGTCCACAGAAAACTCGGCTTTCTAGAACTCGACGATTTAGCGAAAAAAAAACTTAGCTCACGCGCACACGAGCGGTGTGACTTTATGCCAATGTGCACACTCTGCGTGTTAACATTTGTAGTCATCGCTCTGAAATATCTATGTTTACCTCTACCAACCGGTGAATCTTTGGTGGCGGTCCACAGAAAACCCTGGTTTCTATAACTCTACGATTTAGCGCAAAAAACACTTAGCGCACGCGCACACGGGCGGCATGACTTTATTTCATTGTGTACACTCTGCAAGTTAACAATTGTAGTCATCGCTCTGAAATATCTCGGTTTACCTCTACCAACCGGCGATTCTTTCGTGGCGGTCCTCAGAAAATTCGGCCTACTAGAAGTCAACGATTTAGCGCAAAAAACACTTAGCTCATGCGCACACGAGCGGCATGACTTTATTTCAATGTGCACTCTCTGCGTGTTAACAAGTGAAGTCACCGCTCTGCAATATCTCTGTTTACCTCTACCGACCTGTGATTCTTTCGTGGCGGTCCACAGAAAACCCGGGTTTCTATAACTCGACGATTTAGACCAAAAAAAACTTAGCTTACGCGCGCACGAGCGGCATGACTTTGTGACAATGTGCACACTCTGCCTGTTAACCATTGCAGTCACCGCTCTGAAATATCTCTGTTTGGCTCTACCAAACGGTGATACTTTCGTGGCGGTACCGCAGAAAACTCAGCACTCTAGAACTCGACGATTTAGCGAAAAAAAAACTTAGCTCACGCGCACACGAGCGGTGTGACTTTATGCCAATGTGCACACTCTGCGTGTTAACAATTGTGGTCATCGCTCTGAAATATCTCTGTTAACCTCTATCAACCGGTGATTTCTTCGTGGCGGTACACAGAAATCTCCGCTTTCTAGAAGTCGACGATTTAGCGCAAAAAAATTTATCGCACGCGCACACGAGCGGCATACCTTTATGCCAATATGCACATTCTGCGTGTTAACAATTGTAGTCACCGCTCTCAAATATCTCTGTTTACCTGTACAAACCGGTGATCCTTTCGTGGTATTCCACAGAAAACTCGGCTCTAGTAGTCGACGATTTAGCGCAAAAGCACATAGCGCACGCGCACACGGGCGGCCAAACATTATGCCAATGTACAGACTCTGCGTGTTAACAATTGTAGTCACCGCTCTAAAATATCTCTGTTTACCTATACCAACCGTTGATTTTTTCGTGGCGGTCCACAGAAATCTCGGCTCTCTAGAAGCCGGCGATTTAGCGCAAAAAACACTTAGCTTACACGCACACGAGTGGCATGATTTTATGCCAATGTACACACTCTGCGTGTTAACAATTGTAGTTACCGCTCTGAAATACCTCTGTTTACCTCTACATACCGGTGATTCTTTCGTGGTGGTCCACAGAAAATTCGGCCTGCTAGAAGTCAACGATTTAGCGCAAAAAACACTTAGCTCATGCGCACACGAGCGGCATGACTTTATGCCAATGTGCACACTCTGCGTGTTAACAAGTGTAGTCACCGCTCTGCAATATCTCTGTTTACCTCTACCGACCTGTGATTCTTTCGTGGCGGTCCACAGAAAACCCGGGTTTCTATAACTCGACGATTTAGCGCAAAAAAAAACTTAGCTTACGCGCGCACGAGCGGCTTGACTTTGTGACAATGTGCACACTCTGCCTGTTAACCATAGCTGTCACCGCTGTGAAATATGTCTGTTTGGCTCTACCAAACGGTGATTCTTTCGTGGCGGTACCACAGAAAACTCAGCTCTCTAGAACTCGACGATTTAGCGCAAAAAAACACCTAGCGCATGCGCGCACGGGTGGCATGACTTTGTGCCATTGTGTACACTCTGCGTGTTAACAATTGTAGTCATCGCTCTGAAATATGTCTGTTAACCTCTACCAACTGGTGATTTTTTCGTGGTGTTCCACAGAAAACTCGGCTCTAGAAGTCGACGATTTAGCGCAAAAGCACTTCGCGCACGCGCACACGGGCGGCCAGACTTTATGCCAATGTGCACACTCTGCGTGTTAACAATTGTAGTCACCGCTCTGAAATATCTCTGTTTACCTATACCAACCGGTGATTTTTTCGTGGCGGTCCACAGAAATCTCGGCTCTCTAGAAGCCGGCGATTTAGCGCAAAAAACACTTATCTTACGCGCACACGAGCGGCATGACTTTATGCCAATGTGCACATTCTGTGTGTTAACAATTGTAGTCACCGCTCTCAAATATCTCTGTTTACCTATACAAACCGGTGATTCTTTCGTGGCGGTCCACAGAAAATTCGGCCTTCTAGAAGTCAACGATTTAGCGCAAAAAACACTTAGCTCATGCGCACACGAGCGGCATGACTTTATGCCAATGTGCACACTCTGCGTGCTAACAAGTGTAGTCACCGCTCTGCAATATCTCTGTTTACCTCTACCGACCTGTGATTCTTTCGTGGCGGTCCACAGAAAACCCGGGTTTCTATAACTCGACGATTTAGCGCAAAAAAAACTTAGCTTACGCGCGCACGAGCGGCTTGACTTTGTGACAATGTGCACACTCTGCCTGTTAACCATTGCAGTCGCCGCTCTGAAATATGTCTGTTTGGCTCTACCAAACGGTGATTCTTTCCTGGCGGTACCACAGAAAACTGAGCTCTCTAGAAGTCGACGATTTAGCGCAAAAAAACACCTAGCGCACGCGCGCACGGGTGGCATGACTTTATGCCATTGTGTACACTCTGCGTGTTAACAATTGTAGTCATCGCTCTGAAATATGTCTGTTAACCTCTACCAACCGGTGATTTTTTCGTGGTGTTCCACAGAAAACTCGGCTCTAGAAGTCGACGATTTAGCGCAAAAGCACTTCGCGCACGCGCACACGAGCGGCACACCTTTATGCCAATGTGCACATTCTGCGTGTTAACAATTGTAGTCACCGCTCTCAAATATCTCTGTTTACCTATCCAAACCGGTGATTCTTTCGTGGTATTCCACAGAAAACTCGGCTCTAGAAGTCGACGATTTAGCGCAAAAAACACTTAGCTCATGCGCACACGAGCGGCATGACTTTATTTCAATGTGCACTCTCTGCGTGTTAGCAAGTGTAGTCACCGCTCTGCAATATCTCTGTTTACCTCTACCGACCTGTGATTCTTTCGTGGCGGTCCACAGAAAACCCGGGTTTCTACAACTCGACGATTTAGCGCAAAAAAAACTTAGCTTACGCGTACACGGGCGGCATGAGTTTATGCCAATGTGCACACTCTGCGTGTTAACAATTGTAGTCATAGCTCTCAAATATCTCTGTTTACCTATACAAACCGGTGATTCTTTCGTGGTGTTCCAAAGAAAACTCGGCTCTAGAAGTCGATGATTTAGCGCAAAAGCACATAGCGCACGCGCACACGGGCGGCCAGACTTTATGCCAATGTGCACACTCTGCCTGTTAACAATTGTAGTCACCGCTCTGAAATATCTCTGTTTAATACCAACCGGTGATTTTTTCGTGGCGGTCCACAGAAAACCCGGGTTTCTATAACTCGACGATTTAGCGCAAAAAAAAAACTTAGCTTACGCGCGCACGAGCGGCATGACTTTGTGACAATGTGCACACTCTGCCTGTTAACCATTGCAGTCACCGCTGTGAAATATGTCTGTTTGGCACTACCAAACGGTGATTCTTTCGTGGCGGTCCACAGAAAACTCGGCTTTCTAGAACTCGACGATTTAGCGAAAAAAAACACTTAGCTCATGCGCACACGAGCGGCATGACTTTATTTCAATGTGCACTCTCTGCGTGTTAACAAGTGAAGTCACCGCTCTGCAATATCTCTGTTTACCTCTACCGACCTGTGATTCTTTCGTGGCGGTCCACAGAAAACCCGGGTTTCTATAACTCGACGATTTAGACCAAAAAAAACTTAGCTTACGCGCGCACGAGCGGCATGACTTTGTGACAATGTGCACACTCTGCCTGTTAACCATTGCAGTCACCGCTCTGAAATATCTCTGTTTGGCTCTACCAAACGGTGATTCTTTCGTGGCGGTACCGCAGAAAACTCAGCACTCTAGAACTCGACGATTTAGCGAAAAAAAAACTTAGCTCACGCGCACACGAGCGGTGTGACTTTATGCCAATGTGCACACTCTGCGTGTTAACAATTGTGGTCATCGCTCTGAAATATCTCTGTTAACCTCTATCAACCGGTGATTTCTTCGTGGCGGTCCACAGAAATCTCCGCTTTCTAGAAGTCGACGATTTAGCGCAAAAAAATTTATCGCACGCGCACACGAGCGGCATACCTTTATGCCAATATGCACATTCTGCGTGTTAACAATTGTAGTCACCGCTCTCAAATATCTCTGTTTACCTGTACAAACCGGTGATCCTTTCGTGGTATTCCACAGAAAACTCGGCTCTAGAAGTCGACGATTTAGCGCAAAAGCACATAGCGCACGCGCACACGGGCGGCCAAACATTATGCCAATGTACACACTCTGCGTGTTAACAATTGTAGTCACCGCTCTAAAATATCTCTGTTTACCTATACCAACCGTTGATTTTTTCGTGGCGGTCCACAGAAATCTCGGCTCTCTAGAAGCCGGCGATTTAGCGCAAAAAACACTTAGCTTACACGCACACGAGTGGCATGATTTTATGCCAATGTACACACTCTGCGTGTTAACAATTGTAGTTACCGCTCTGAAATACCTCTGTTTACCTCTACATACCGGTGATTCTTTCGTGGTGGTCCACAGAAAATTCGGCCTGCTAGAAGTCAACGATTTAGCGCAAAAAACACTTAGCTCATGCGCACACGAGCGGCATGACTTTATGCCAATGTGCACACTCTGCGTGTTAACAAGTGTAGTCACCGCTCTGCAATATCTCTGTTTACCTCTACCGACCTGTGATTCTTTCGTGGCGGTCCACAGAAAACCCGGGTTTCTATAACTCGACGATTTAGCGCAAAAAAAAAACTTAGCTTACGCGCGCACGAGCGGCTTGACTTTGTGACAATGTGCACACTCTGCCTGTTAACCATAGCTGTCACCGCTGTGAAATATGTCTGTTTGGCTCTACCAAACGGTGATTCTTTCGTGGCGGTACCACAGAAAACTCAGCTCTCTAGAACTCGACGATTTAGCGCAAAAAAACACCTAGCGCATGCGCGCACGGGTGGCATGACTTTGTGCCATTGTGTACACTCTGCGTGTTAACAATTGTAGTCATCGCTCTGAAATATGTCTGTTAACCTCTACCAACTGGTGATTTTTTCGTGGTGTTCCACAGAAAACTCGGCTCTAGAAGTCGACGTTTTAGCGCAAAAGCACTTCGCGCACGCGCACACGGGCGGCCAGACTTTATGCCAATGTGCACACTCTGCGTGTTAACAATTGTAGTCACCGCTCTGAAATATCTCTGTTTACCTATACCAACCGGTGATTTTTTCGTGGCGGTCCACAGAAATCTCGGCTCTCTAGAAGCCGGCGATTTAGCGCAAAAAACACTTATCTTACGCGCACACGAGCGGCATGACTTTATGCCAATGTGCACATTCTGTGTGTTAACAATTGTAGTCACCGCTCTCAAATATCTCTGTTTACCTATACAAACCGGTGATTCTTTCGTGGCGGTCCACAGAAAATTCGGCCTTCTAGAAGTCAACGATTTAGCGCAAAAAACACTTAGCTCATGCGCACACGAGCGGCATGACTTTATGCCAATGTGCACACTCTGCGTGCTAACAAGTGTAGTCACCGCTCTGCAATATCTCTGTTTACCTCTACCGACCTGTGATTCTTTCGTGGCGGTCCACAGAAAACCCGGGTTTCTATAACTCGACGATTTAGCGCAAAAAAAACTTAGCTTACGCGCGCACGAGCGGCTTGACTTTGTGACAATGTGCACACTCTGCCTGTTAACCATTGCAGTCTCCGCTCTGAAATATGTCTGTTTGGCTCTACCAAACGGTGATTCTTTCCTGGCGGTACCACAGAAAACTGAGCTCTCTAGAAGTCGACGATTTAGCGCAAAAAAACACCTAGCGCACGCGCGCACGGGTGGCATGACTTTATGCCATTGTGTACACTCTGCGTGTTAACAATTGTAGTCATCGCTCTGAAATATGTCTGTTAACCTCTACCAACCGGTGATTTTTTCGTGGTGTTCCACAGAAAACTCGGCTCTAGAAGTCGACGATTTAGCGCAAAAGCACTTCGCGCACGCGCACACGAGCGGCATACCTTTATGCCAATGTGCACATTCTGCGTGTTAACAATTGTAGTCACCGCTCTCAAATATCTCTGTTTACCTATCCAAACCGGTGATTCTTTCGTGGTATTCCACAGAAAACTCGGCTCTAGAAGTCGACGATTTAGCGCAAAAGCACATAGCGCACGCGCACACGGGCGGCCAGACATTATGCCAATGTACACACTCTGCGCGTTAACAATTGTAGTCACCGCTCTAAAATATCTCTGTTTACCTATACCAACCGTTGATTTTTTCGTGGCGGTCCAAAGAAATCTCGGCTCTCTAGAAGCCGGCGATTTAGCGCAAAAAACACTCAGCTTACGCGCACACGAGTGGCATGATTTTATGCCAATGTACACACTCTGCGTGTTAACAATTGTAGTTACCGCTCTGAAATAGCTCTGTTTACCTCTACATACCGGTGATTCTTTCGTAGTGGTCCACAGAAAATTCGGCCTGCTGGAAGTCAACGAGTTAGCGCAAAAAACACTTAGCTCATGCGCACACGAGCGGCATGACTTTATGCCAATGTGCACACTCTGCGTGCTAACAAGTGTAGTCACCGCTCTGCAATATCTCTGTTTACCTCTACCGACCTGTGATTCTTTCGTGGCGGTCCACAGAAAACCCGGGTTTCTATAACTCGACGATTTAGCGCAAAAAAAACTTAGCTTACGCGCGCACGAGCGGCTTGACTTTGTGACAATGTGCACACTCTGCCTGTTAACCATTGCAGTCGCCGCTCTGAAATATGTCTGTTTAGCTCTACCAAACGGTGATTCGTTCCTGGCGGTACCACAGAAAACTGAGCTCTCTAGAAGTCGACGATTTAGCGCAAAAAAACACCTAGCGCACGCGCGCACGGGTGGCATGACTTTATGCCATTGTGTACACTCTGCGTGTTAACAATTGTAGTCATCGCTCTGAAATATGTCTGTTAACCTCTACCAACCGGTGATTTTTTCGTGGTGTTCCACAGAAAACTCGGCTCTAGAAGTCGACGATTTAGCGCAAAAGCACTTCGCGCACGCGCACACGGGCGGCCAGACTTTATGCCAATGTACACACTCTGCGTGTTAACAATTGTAGTCACCGCTCTAAAATATCTCTGTTTACCTATACCAACCGTTGATTTTTTCGTGGCGGTCCACAGAAATCTCGGCTCTCTAGAAGCCGGCGATTTAGCGCAAAAAACACTTAGCTTACACGCACACGAGTGGCATGATTTTATGCCAATGTACACACTCTGCGTGTTAACAATTGTAGTTACCGCTCTGAAATACCTCTGTTTACCTCTACATACCGGTGATTCTTTCGTGGTGGTCCACAGAAAATTCGGCCTGCTAGAAGTCAACGATTTAGCGCAAAAAACACTTAGCTCATGCGCACACGAGCGGCATGACTTTATGCCAATGTGCACACTCTGCGTGTTAACAAGTGTAGTCACCGCTCTGCAATATCTCTGTTTACCTCTACCGACCTGTGATTCTTTCGTGGCGGTCCACAGAAAACCCGGGTTTCTATAACTCGACGATTTAGCGCAAAAAAAAACTTAGCTTACGCGCGCACGAGCGGCTTGACTTTGTGACAATGTGCACACTCTGCCTGTTAACCATAGCTGTCACCGCTGTGAAATATGTCTGTTTGGCTCTACCAAACGGTGATTCTTTCGTGGCGGTACCACAGAAAACTCAGCTCTCTAGAACTCGACGATTTAGCGCAAAAAAACACCTAGCGCATGCGCGCACGGGTGGCATGACTTTGTGCCATTGTGTACACTCTGCGTGTTAACAATTGTAGTCATCGCTCTGAAATATGTCTGTTAACCTCTACCAACTGGTGATTTTTTCGTGGTGTTCCACAGAAAACTCGGCTCTAGAAGTCGACGATTTAGCGCAAAAGCACTTCGCGCACGCGCACACGGGCGGCCAGACTTTATGCCAATGTGCACACTCTGCGTGTTAACAATTGTAGTCACCGCTCTGAAATATCTCTGTTTACCTATACCAACCGGTGATTTTTTCGTGGCGGTCCACAGAAATCTCGGCTCTCTAGAAGCCGGCGATTTAGCGCAAAAAACACTTATCTTACGCGCACACGAGCGGCATGACTTTATGCCAATGTGCACATTCTGTGTGTTAACAATTGTAGTCACCGCTCTCAAATATCTCTGTTTACCTATACAAACCGGTGATTCTTTCGTGGCGGTCCACAGAAAATTCGGCCTTCTAGAAGTCAACGATTTAGCGCAAAAAACACTTAGCTCATGCGCACACGAGCGGCATGACTTTATGCCAATGTGCACACTCTGCGTGCTAACAAGTGTAGTCACCGCTCTGCAATATCTCTGTTTACCTCTACCGACCTGTGATTCTTTCGTGGCGGTCCACAGAAAACCCGGGTTTCTATAACTCGACGATTTAGCGCAAAAAAAACTTAGCTTACGCGCGCACGAGCGGCTTGACTTTGTGACAATGTGCACACTCTGCCTGTTAACCATTGCAGTCGCCGCTCTGAAATATGTCTGTTTGGCTCTACCAAACGGTGATTCTTTCCTGGCGGTACCACAGAAAACTGAGCTCTCTAGAAGTCGACGATTTAGCGCAAAAAAACACCTAGCGCACGCGCGCACGGGTGGCATGACTTTATGCCATTGTGTACACTCTGCGTGTTAACAATTGTAGTCATCGCTCTGAAATATGTCTGTTAACCTCTACCAACCGGTGATTTTTTCGTGGTGTTCCACAGAAAACTCGGCTCTAGAAGTCGACGATTTAGCGCAAAAGCACTTCGCGCACGCGCACACGAGCGGCATACCTTTATGCCAATGTGCACATTCTGTGTGTTAACAATTGTAGTCACCGCTCTCAAATATCTCTGTTTACCTATCCAAACCGGTGATTCTTTCGTGGTATTCCACAGAAAACTCGGCTCTAGAAGTCGACGATTTAGCACAAAAGCACATAGCGCACGCGCACACGGGCGGCCAGACATTATGCCAATGTACACACTCTGCGTGTTAACAATTGTAGTCACCGCTCTAAAATATCTCTGTTTACCTATACCAACCGTTGATTTTTTCGTGGCGGTCCAAAGAAATCTCGGCTCTCTAGAAGCCGGCGATTTAGCGCAAAAACACTCAGCTTACGCGCACACGAGTGGCATGATTTTATGCCAATGTACACACTCTGCGTGTTAACAATTGTAGTTACCGCTCTGAAATAGCTCTGTTTACCTCTACATACCGGTGATTCTTTCGTAGTGGTCCACAGAAAATTCGGCCTGCTGGAAGTCAACGAGTTAGCGCAAAAAACACTTAGCTCATGCGCACACGAGCGGCATGACTTTATGCCAATGTGCACACTCTGCGTGCTAACAAGTGTAGTCACCGCTCTGCAATATCTCTGTTTACCTCTACCGACCTGTGATTCTTTCGTGGCGGTCCACAGAAAACCCGGGTTTCTATAACTCGACGATTTAGCGCAAAAAAAACTTAGCTTACGCGCGCACGAGCGGCTTGACTTTGTGACAATGTGCACACTCTGCCTGTTAACCATTGCAGTCGCCGCTCTGAAATATGTCTGTTTGGCTCTACCAAACGGTGATTCGTTCCTGGCGGTACCACAGAAAACTGAGCTCTCTAGAAGTCGACGATTTAGCGCAAAAAAACACCTAGCGCACGCGCGCACGGGTGGCATGACTTTATGCCATTGTGTACACTCTGCGTGTTAACAATTGTAGTCATCGCTCTGAAATATGTCTGTTAACCTCTACCAACCGGTGATTTTTTCGTGGTGTTCCACAGAAAACTCGGCTCTAGAAGTCGACGATTTAGCGCAAAAGCACTTCGCGCACGCGCACACGGGGGGCCAGACTTTATGCCAATGTGCACATTCTGCGTGTTAACAATTGTAGTCACCGCTCTGAAATATCTCTGTTTACCTATACCAACCGGTGATTTTTTCGTGGCGGTCCACAGAAATCTCGGCTCTCTAGAAGCCGGCGATTTAGCGCAAAAAACACTTATCTTACGCGCACACGAGCGGCATGACTTTATGCCAATGTGCACATTCTGTGTGTTAACAATTGTAGTCACCGCTCTCAAATATCTCTGTTTACCTATACAAACCGGTGATTCTTTCGTGGCGGTCCACAGAAAATTCGGCCTTCTAGAATTCAACGATTTAGCGCAAAAAACACTTAGCTCATGCGCACACGAGCGGCATGACTTTATGCCAATGTGCACACTCTGCGTGTTAACAAGTGAAGTCACCGCTCTGCAATATCTCTGTTTACCTCTACCGACCTGTGATTCTTTCGTGGCTGTCCACAGAAAACCCGGGTTTCTATAACTCGACGATCTAGAGGAAAAAAAAACTTAGCTTAGGCGCGCACAAGCGGCATGACTTTGTGACAATGTGCACACTCTGCCTGTTAACCATTGCAGTCGCCGCTCTGAAATATGTCTGTTTGGCTCTACCAAACGGTGATTCTTTCCTGGCGGTACCACAGAAAACTCAGCTCTCTAGAAGTCGACGATTTAGCGCAAAAAAACACCTAGCGCACGCGCGCACGGGTGGCATGACTTTATGCCATTGTGTACACTCTGCGTGTTAACAATTGTAGTCATCGCTCTGAAATATGTCTGTTAACCTCTACGAACCGGTGACTTTTTCGTGGCGGTGCACAGAAATCTCGGCTTTCTAGAAGTCGACGATTTAGCGCAAAAAACATTTATCGTACGCGCACACGGGAGGCATGACTTCATCACAATATGCACACTCTGCTTGTTAACATTTGTAGTCATCGCTCTGAAATATGTATGTTAACCTCTACCAACCGGTGAATCTTTGGTGGCGGTCCACAGAAAACTCGGCTCTCTAGAAGCCGGCGATTTAGCGCAAAAAACACTCAGCTTACGCGCACACGAGTGGCATGATTTTATGCCAATGTACACACTCTGCGTGTTAACAATTGTAGTTACCGCTCTGAAATAGCTCTGTTTACCTCTACATACCGGTGATTCTTTCGTAGTGGTCCACAGAAAATTCGGCCTGCTGGAAGTCAACGAGTTAGCGCAAAAAACACTTAGCTCATGCGCACACGAGCGGCATGACTTTATGCCAATGTGCACACTCTGCGTGTTAACAAGTGTAGTCACCGCTCTGCAATATCTCTGTTTACCTCTACCGACCTGTGATTCTTTCGTGGCGGTCCACAGAAAACCCGGGTTTCTATAACTCGACGATTTAGCGCAAAAAAAAACTTAGCTTACGCGCGCACGAGCGGCTTGACTTTGTGACAATGTGCACACTCTGCCTGTTAACCATTGCAGTCGCCGCTCTGAAATATGTCTGTTTGGCTCTACCAAACGGTGATTCTTTCCTGGCGGTACCACAGAAAACTCATCTCTCTAGAAGTCGACGATTTAGCGCAAAAAAACACCTAGCGCACGCGCGCACGGGTGGCATGACTTTATGCCATTGTGTACACTCTGCGTGTTAACAATTGTAGTCATCGCTCTGAAATATGTCTGTTAACCTCTACCAACCGGTGATTTTTTCGTGGTGTTCCACAGAAAACTCGGCTCTAGAAGTCGACGATTTAGCGCAAAAGCACTTCGCGCACGCGCACACGGGCGGCCAGACTTTATGCCAATGTGCACACTCTGCGTGTTAACAATTGTAGTCACCGCTCTGAAATATCTCTGTTTACCTATACCAACCGGTGATTTTTTCGTGGCGGTCCACAGAAATCTCGGCTCTCTAGAAGCCGGCGATTTAGCGCAAAAAACACTTATCTTACGCGCACACGAGCGGCATGACTTTATGCCAATGTGCACATTCTGTGTGTTAACAATTGTAGTCACCGCTCTCAAATATCTCTGTTTACCTATACAAACCGGTGATTCTTTCGTGGCGGTCCACAGAAAATTCGGCCTTCTAGAATTCAACGATTTAGCGCAAAAAACACTTAGCTCATGCGCACACGAGCGGCATGACTTTATGCCAATGTGCACACTCTGCGTGTTAACAAGTGAAGTCACCGCTCTGCAATATCTCTGTTTACCTCTACCGACCTGTGATTCTTTCGTGGCTGTCCACAGAAAACCCGGGTTTCTATAACTCGACGATCTAGAGGAAAAAAAAAACTTAGCTTAGGCGCGCACAAGCGGCATGACTTTGTGACAATGTGCACACTCTGCCTGTTAACCATTGCAGTCGCCGCTCTGAAATATGTCTGTTTGGCTCTACCAAACGGTGATTCTTTCCTGGCGGTACCACAGAAAACTCAGCTCTCTAGAAGTCGACAATTTAGCGCAAAAAAACACCTAGCGCACGCGCGCACGGGTGGCATGACTTTATGCCATTGTGTACACTCTGCGTGTTAACAATTGTAGTCATCGCTCTGAAATATGTCTGTCAACCTCTACGAACCGGTGACTTTTTCGTGGCGGTGCACAGAAATCTCGGCTTTCTAGAAGTCGACGATTTAGCGCAAAAAACATTTATCGTACGCGCACACGGGAGGCATGACTTCATGCCATTGTGTACACTCTGCGTGTTAACAATTGTCGTCATCGCTCTGAAATATCTCGGTTAACCTCTACCAACCGGTGATTCTTTCGTGGCGGTCCACAGAAAACTCGGCTTTCTAGAACTCGACGATTTAGCAAAAAAAAAACTTAGCTCACGCGCACACGAGCGGCGTGACTTTATGCCAATGTGCACACTCTGCGTGTTAACAAGTGAAGTCACCGCTCTGCAATACCTCTGTTTACCTCTACCGACCTGTGATTCTTTCGTGGCTGTCCACAGAAAACCCGGGTTTCTATAACTCGACGATCTAGAGGAAAAAAAACTTAGCTTAGGCGCGCACAAGCGGCATGACTTTGTGACAATGTGCACACTCTGCCTGTTAACCATTGCAGTCGCCGCTCTGAAATATGTCTGTTTGGCTCTACCAAACGGTGATTCTTTCCTGGCGGTACCACAGAAAACTCAGCTCTCTAGAAGTCGACGATTTAGCGCAAAAAAACACCTAGCGCACGCGCGCACGGGTGGCATGACTTTATGCCATTGTGTACACTCTGCGTGTTAACAATTGTAGTCATCGCTCTGAAATATGTCTGTTAACCTCTACCAACCGGTGATTTTTTCGTGGCGGTCCACAGAAATCTCGGCTTTCTAGAAGTCGACGATTTAGCGCAAAAAACATTTATCGTACGCGCACACGGGAGGCATGACTTCATGACAATATGCACACTCTGCTTGTTAACATTTGTAGTCATCGCTCTGAAATATGTATGTTTACCTCTACCAACCGGTGAATCTTTGGTGGCGGTCCACAGAAAACTCGGCTCTCTAGAAGTCGGCGATTTAGCGCAAAAAACACTTAGCGCATGCGGATACGGGCGGCATGACTTTATGCCAATGTGCACACTCTGCGTGTTAACATGTGTAGTCACCGCTCTGCAATATCTCTGTTTACCTCTACCGACGGGTGATTCTTTCGTGGCGGTCCACAGAAAACCCTGGTTTCTATAACTCGACGATTTAGCGCAAAAAACACTTAGCGCACGCGCACACGGGCGGCATGACTTTAGTTCATTGTGTACACTCTGCAAGTTAACAATTGTAGTCATCGCTCTGAAATATCTCGGTTTACCTCTACCAACCGGTGATTCTTTCGTGGCGGTCCACAGAAAACTCGGCTTTCTAGAACTCGACGATTGAGCGAAAAAAAAACTTAGCTCGCGCGCACACGAGCGGCGTGAATTTATGCCAATGTGCACATTCTGCGTGTTAACAATTGTAGTTACCGCTCTGAAATATCTCTGTTTACCTCTACATACCGGCGATTCTTTCGTGGTGGTCCACAGAAAATTCGGCCTTCTAGAAGTCAACGATTTAGCGCAAAAAACACTTAGCTCACGCGCACACGAGCGGCATGACTTTATGCCAATGTGCACACTCTGCGTGTTAACAAGTGAAGTCACCGCTCTGCAATATCTCTGTTTACCTCTACCGACCTGTGATTCTTTCGTGGCGGTCCACAGAAAACCCGGGTTTCTATAACTCGACGATTTAGACCAAAAAAACTTAGCTTACGCGCGCACGAGCGGCATGACTTTGTGACAATGTGCACATTCTGCCTGTTAACCATTGCAGTCGCCGCTCTGAAATATGTCTGTTTGGCTCTACCAAACGGTGATTCTTTCCTGGCGGTACCACAGAAAACTCAGCTCTCTAGAAGTCGACGATTTAGCGCAAAAAAACACCTAGCGCACGCGCGCACGGGTGGCATGACTTTATGCCATTGTGTACACTCTGCGTGTTAACAATTGTAGTCATCGCTCTGAAATATGTCTGTTAACCTCTACCAACCGGTAATTTTTTCGTGGCGGTCCACAGAAATCTCGGCTTTCTAGAAGTCGACGATTTAGCGCAAAAAACATTTATCGTACGCGCACACGGGAGGCATGACTTCATGACAATATGCACACTCTGCTTGTTAACATTTGTAGTCATCGCTCTGAAATATGTATGTTTACCTCTACCAACCGGTGAATCTTTGGTGGCGGTCCACAGAAAACTCGGCTCTCTAGAAGTCGGCGATTTAGCGCAAAAAACACTTAGCGCATGCGGATACGGGCGGCATGACTTTATGCCAATGTGCACACTCTGCGTGTTAACATGTGTAGTCACCGCTCTGCAATATCTCTGTTTACCTCTACCGACGGGTGATTCTTTCGTGGCGGTCCACAGAAAACCCTGGTTTCTATAACTCGACGATTTAGCGCAAAAAACACTTAGCGCACGCGCACACGGGCGGCATGACTTTAGTTCATTGTGTACACTCTGCAGGTTAACAATTGTAGTCATCGCTCTGAAATATCTCGGTTTACCTCTACCAACCGGTGATTCTTTCGTGGCGGTCCACAGAAAACTCGGCTTTCTAGAACTCGACGATTTAGCGAAAAAAAAAACTTAGCTCGCGCGCACACGAGCGGCGTGAATTTATGCCAATGTGCACATTCTGCGTGTTAACAATTGTAGTTACCGCTCTGAAATATCTCTGTTTACCTCTACATACCGGCGATTCTTTCGTGGTGGTCCACAGAAAATTCGGCCTTCTAGAAGTCAACGATTTAGCGCAAAAAACACTTAGCTCATGCGCACACGAGCGGCATGACTTTATGCCAATGTGCACACTCTGCGTGTTAACAAGTGAAGTCACCGCTCTGCAATATCTCTGTTTACCTCTACCGACCTGTGATTCTTTCGTGGCGGTCCACAGAAAACCCGGGTTTCTATAACTCGACGATTTAAACCAAAAAAACTTAGCTTACGCGCGCACGAGCGGCATGACTTTGTGACAATGTGCACATTCTGCCTGTTAACCATTGCAGTCACCGCTCTGAAATATCTCTGTTTGGCTCTACCAAACGGTGATTCTTTCGTGGCGGTACCGCAGAAAACTCAGCTCTCTAGAAGTCGACGATTTAGCGCAAAAAACACTTAGCGCACGCGCACACGGGTGGCATGACTTCATGCCATTGTGTACACTCTGCGTGTTAACAATTGTAGTCATAGCTCTCAAATATCTCTGTTTACCTATACAAACCGGTGATTCTTTCGTGGTGTTCCACAGAAAACTCGGCTCTAGAAGTCGACGATTTAGCGCAAAAGCACATAGCGCACGCGCACACGGGCGGCCAGACTTTATGCCAATGTGCACACTCTGCGTGTTAACAATTGTAGTCACCGCTCTGAAATATCTCTGTTTAGCTATACCAACCGGTGATTTTTTCGTGGCGGTCCACAGAAAACCCGGGTTTCTATAACTCGACGATTTAGCGCAAAAAAAACTTAGCTTACGCGCGCACGAGCGGCATGACTTTGTGACAATGTGCACACTTTGCCTGTTAACCATTGCAGTCACCGCTGTGAAATATGTCTGTTTGGCACTACCAAACGGTGATTCTTTCGTGGCGGTACCACAGAAAACTCAGCTCTCTAGAAGTCGACGATTTAGCGCAAAAAAACACCTAGCGCACGCGCGCACGGGTGGCATGACTTTATGCCATTGTGTACACGCTGCGTGTTAACAATTGTAGTCATCGCTCTGAAATATGTCTGTTAACCTCTACCAACCGGTGATTTTTTCGTGGCGGTCCACAGAAATCTCGGCTTTCTAGAAGTCGACGATTTAGCGCAAAAAACATTTATCGTACGCGCACACGGGAGGCATGACTTCATGAAAATATGCACACTCTGCTTGTTAACATTTGTAGTCATCGCTCTGAAATATCTATGTTTACCTCTACCAACCGGTGATTCTTTGGTGGCGGTCCACACAACACTCGGCTCTCTAGAAGTCGGCGATTTAGCGGAAAAAACACTTAGCTTACGCGTACACGAGCGGCATGACTTTATGCCAATGTACACACTCTGCGTGTTAGCAAGTGTAGTCTCCGCTCTGCAATATCTCTGTTTACCTCTACCGACCTGTGATTCTTTCGTGGCGGTCCACAGAAAACCCGGGTTTCTATAACTCGACGATTTAGCGAAAAAAAAACTGAGCTCGCGCGCACACGAGCGGCGTGAATTTATGCCAATGTGCACACTCTGCGTGTTAACAATTGTGGTCATCGCTCTGAAATATCTCTGTTTACCTGTACCAACCGGTGATTCTTTCGTGGCGTTCCATAGAAAACTAGGCTTTCTAGAGCTCGACGATTTAGCGCAAAAAACACTTAGCTTACGCGCACACGAGCGGCATGACTTTATGCCAATGTGCACACTCTGCGTGTTAACAAGTGTAGTCACCGCTCTGCAATATCTCTGTTTACCTCTACCGACCGGTAAATTCATTCGTGGCGGTCCACAGAAAACCCGGGTTTCTATAACTCGACGATTTAGTGCAAAAACACTTAGCGCACGCGCACACGGGCGGCATGACTTTATGCCATTGTGCACACTCTGCGTTTTAACAATTGTAGTCACCGCTCTGAAATATCTCTGTTTGGCTCTACTAAACGGTGATTCTCTCGTGGCGGTACCACAGAAAACTCAGCTCTCTAGAGGTCGACGATTTAGCGCAAAAAACTCTTAGCGCACGCGCGCACGGGCGGCATGACTTTATGCCATTGTGTACACTCTGCGTGTTAACAATTGTAGTCACCGCTCTCAAATATCTCTGTTTACCTATACAAACCGGTGATTCCTTCGTGGTGTTCCACAGAAAACTCTGCTCTAGAAGTCGACGATTTAGCGCAAAAGCACATAGCTTACGCGCACACGAGCGGTATGACTTTATGCCAATGTACACACTCTGCGTGTTAACAATTGTAGTTACCGCTCTGAAATACCTCTGTTTACTTCTACATACCGGTGATTCTTTCGTGGCGGTCCACACAAAATTCGGCCTTCTAGAAGTCAACGATTTAGCGCAAAAAACACTTAGCTCATGCGCACACGAGCGGCATGACTTTACGCCATTGTGCACACTCTGCGTGTTAACAAGTGTAGTCACCGCTCTGCAATATCTCTGTTTACCTCTACCGACCTGTGATTCTTTCCTGGCGGTCCACAGAAAACCCGGGTTTCTATAACTCGACGATTTAGCGCAAAAAATAACTTAGCTTACGCGCGCATGAGCGGCATGACTTTGTGACAATCTGCACACTCTGCCTATTAACCATTGCAGTCACCGCTGTGAAATATGTCTGTTTGGCTCTACCAAACGGTGATTCTTTCGTGGCGGTACCACAGAAAACTCAGCTCTCTAGAAGTCGACGATATAGCGCAAAAAACACCTAGCGCACGCGCGCATGGGTGGCATGACTTTATGCCATTGTGTACACTCTGCGTGTTAACAATTGTAGTCATCGCTCTGAAATATGTCTGTTAACCTCTACCAACCGGCGATTTTTTCGTGGCGGTCCAAAGAAATCTCGGCTTTCTAGAAGTCGACGATTTAGCGCAAAAACATATATCGTACGCGCACACGGGAGGCATGACTTCATGAAAGTATGCACACTCTGCTTGTTAACATTTGTAGTCATCGCTCCGAAATATCTATGTTTACCTCTACCAACCGGTGATTCTTTCGTGGCGGTCCACAGAACACTCGGCTCTCTAGAAGTCGGCGATGTAGCGCAAAAAACACTTAGCGCATGCGCACACGGGCGGCATGACTTTTTGCCAATGTGCACACTCTGCGTGTTAACAATTGTAGTTACCGCTCTGAAATATCTCTGCTTACCTCTACATACCGGTGATTCTTTCGTGGCGGTCCACAGAAAACTCGGCTTTCTAGAACTCGACGATTTAGCGAAAAAAAAAAACTTAGCTCGCGCGCACACGAGCGGCGTGAATTTATGCCAATGTGCACACTCTGCGTGTTAACAATTGTGGTCATCGCTCTGAAATATCTATTGCTAACCTCTACCAACCGGTGATTTTTTCGTGGCGGTCCACAGAAATCTCGGCTTTCTAGAACTCGACGATTTAGCGAAAAAAAACTTGGCTCGCGCGCACACGAGCGGCGTGAATTTATGCCAATGTGCACACTCTGCGTGTTAACAATTGTGGTCATCGCTCTGAAATATCTCTGTTAACCTCTACCAACCGGTGATTTTTTCGTGGCGGTCCACAGAAATCTCGGCTTTCTAGAAGTCGACGACTTAGCGCAAAAAATATTTATCGCACGCGCACAAGAGTGGCATGACTTTATGCCAATGTGCACATTCTGTGTGTTAACAATTGTAGTCACCGCTCTCAAATATCTCTGTTTACCTATACAAACCGGTGATTCTTTCGTGGTGTTCCACAGAAAACTCGGCTCTAGAAGTCGACGATTTAGTGCAAAAGCACTTAGCGCACGCGCACACGGGCGGCCAGACTTTATGCCAATGTGCACACTCTGCGTGTTAACAATTGTAGTCACCGCTCTGAAATATCTCTGTTTACCTAAACCAACCGGTGATTTTTTCGTGGCGGTCCACAGAAATCTCGGCTCTCTAGAAGGCGGCGATTTAGCGCAAAAAACACTTAGCTTACGCGCACACGAGCGGCATGACTTTATGTCAATGTACACACTCTGCGTGTTAACAATTGTAGTTACCGCTCTGAAATACCTCTGTTTACCTCTACATACCGGTGATTCTTTCGTGGCGGTCCACAGAAAATTCGGCCTTCTAGAAGTCAACGATTTAGCGCAAAAAACACTTAGCTCATGCGCACACGAGCGGCATGACTTTATGGCAATGTGCACACTCTGCGTGATAACAACTGTAGTCACCGCTCTGCAATATCTCTGTTTACCTCTACCGACCTGTGATTCTTTCGTAGCTGTCCACAGAAAACCCGAGTTTCTATAACTCGACGATCTAGAGCAAAAATAACTTAGCTTACGCGCGCACAAGCGGCATGACTTTATGACAATGTGCACACTCTGCCTGTTAACCATTGCAGTCACCGCTCTGAAATATGTCTGTTTGGCTCTACCAAACGGTGATTCTTTCGTGGCGGTACCACAGAAAACTCAGCTCTCTAGAAGTCGACGATTTAGCGCAAAAAGACACCTAGCGCACGCGCGCACGGGTGGCATGACTTTATGCCATTGTGTACACTCTGCGTGTTAACAATTGTAGTCATCTCTCGGAAATATGTCTGTTAACCTTTACCAACCGGTGATTTTTTCGTGGCGGTCCACAGAAATCTCGGCTTTCTAGAAGTCGACGATTTAGCGCAAAAAACATTTATCGTACGCGCACACGGGAGGCATGACTTCATGACAATATGCACACTCTGCTTGTTAAGATTTGTAGTCATCGCTCTGAAATATCTATGTTTACTTCTACCAACCGGTGAATCTTTGGTAGCGGTCCACAGAAAACTCGGCTCTCTTAAAGTCGGCGATCTAGCGCAAAAAACAGCGCATGCGGATACGGGCGGCATGACTTTATGCCAATGTGCACACTCTGCGTGTTAACAAGGGTAGTCACCGCTCTGCAATATCTCTGTTTACCTGTACCGACCGGTGATTCTTTCGTGGCGGTCCACAGAAAACCCTGGTTTCTATAACTCGACGATTTAGCGGAAAAAACACTTAGCGCACGCGCACCCGGGCGGCATGACTTTATTTCATTGTGTACACTCTGCAAATTAACAATTGTAGTCATCGCTCTGAAATATCTCGGTTTACATCTACCAACCGGTGATTCTTTCGTGGCGGTCCACAGAAAACTCGGCTTTCTAGAACTCGACGATTTAGCGAAAAAAAACTTAGCTCGCGCGCACACGAGCGGCGTAAATTTATGGCAATGTGCACATTCTGCGTGTTAAAAATTGTAGTTACCGCTCTGAAATATCTCTGTTTACCTCTACATACCGGTGATTCTTTCGTGGCGGTCCACAGAAAATTCGGCCTTCTAGAAGTCAACGATTTAGCGCAAAAAACACTTAGCTCATGCGCACACGAGCGGCATGACTTTATGCCAATGTGCACACTCTGCGTGTTAACAAGTGAAGTCACCGCTCTGCAATATCTCTGTTTACCTCTACCAAACGGTGATTCTTTCGTGGCGGTACCGCAGAAAACTCGGCTCTAGAAGTCGACGACTTAGCGCAAAAGCACTTAGCGCACGCGCACATGGGCGGCCAGACTTTATGCCAATGTGCACACTCTGCGTGTTAACAATTGTAGTCACCGCTCTGAAATATCTCTGTTTACTTATACCAACCGGTGATTTTTTCGTGGCGGTCCACAGAAAACTCGGCTCTCTAGAAGTCGGCGATTTTGCGCAAAAAACACTTAGCGCATGCGCACACGGGCGGCATGACTTTATGCCAATGTGCACACTCTGCGTGTTAACAATTGTAGTTACCGCTCTGAAATATCTGTTTACCTCTACATACCGGTGATTCTTTCGTGGCGGTCCACAGAAAATTCGGCCGTCTAGAAGTCAACGATTTAGCGCAAAAAACACTTAGCTCATGCGCACACGAGCGGCATGACTTTATGTCAATGTGCACACTCTGCTTGTTAACAAGTGTAGTCACCGCTCTGCAATATCTCTGTTTACCTCTACCGACCTGTGATTCTTTCGTGGCGGTACACAGAAAACCCGGGTTTTTATAACTCGACGATTTAGAGCAAAAAAAAAACTTAGCTTACGCGCGCACGAGCGGCATGACTTTGTGACAATGTGCACACTCTGCCTGTTAACCATTGCAGTCAGCACTCTGAAATATCTCTGTTTGGCTCTACCAAACGGTGATTCTTTCGTGGCGGTACCACAGAAAACTCAAGCTCTCTAGAAGTCGACGATTTAGCGCAAAAAACACTTAGCGCACGCGCACACGGGCGGCATGACTGTATGCCAATGTGCACACTCTGCGTGTTAACAATTGTGGTCATTGCTCTGAAATATCTCTGTTAACCTCTACCAACCGGTGATTTTTTCGTGGCGGTCCACAGAAATCTCGGCTTTCAAGAAGTCGACGATTTAGCGCAAAAAACATTTATCGCACAGTACACGAGCGGCATACCTTTATGCCAATGTGCACACTCTGCGTGTTAACAATTATAGTTACCGCTCTGAAATATCTCTGTTTACCTCTACATACCGGTGATTCTTTCGTGGCGGTCCACAGAAAACTCGGCTTTCTAGAACTCGACGATTTAGCGAAAAAAAACTTAGCTCGCGCGCACACGAGCGGCGTGAATTTATGCCAATGTGCACACTCTGTGTGTTAACAATTGTGGTCATCGCTCTGAAATATCTCTGTTAACCTCTGCCAACCGGTGACTTTTTCGTGGCGGTCCACAGAAATCTCGGCTTTCTAGAACTCGACGATTTAGCGAAAAAAAAACTTGGCTCGCGCGCACACGAGCGGCGTGAATTTATGCCAATGTGCACACTCTGCGTGTTAACAATTGTGGTCATCGCTCTGAAATATCTCTGTTAAACTCTACCATCCGGTGATTTTTGCATGGCGGTCCACAGAAATCTCGGCTTTCTAGAAGTCGACGACTTAGCGCAAAAAACATTTATCGCACGCGCACACGGGCGGCCAGACATTATGCCAATGTGCACACTCTGCGTGTTAACAATTGTAGTCACCGCTCTGAAATATCTCTGTTTACCAATACCAACCGGTGATTTTTTCGTGGCGTTCCAAAGAAATCTCGGCTTTCTAGAAGTCGGCGATTTAGCGTAAAAAACACTTAGCTTACGCGCACACGAGCGGCATGACTTTATGCCAATGTGCTCACTCTGCGTGTTAACAAGTGTAGTCACCGCTCTGCAATATCTCTGTTTACCTCTACCGACCAGTGATTCTTTCGTGGCGGTCCACAGAAAACCCTGGTTTCTATAACTCGACGATTTAGCGCAAAAAACACTTAGCGCACGCGCACACGGGAGGCATAACTTCATGACAATATGCACACTGCTTGTTAACATTTGTAGTCATCGCTCTGAAATATCTACGTTTACCTCTACCAACCGGCGATTCTTTGGTGGCGGTCCACAGAAAACTCGGCTCTCTAGAAGTCGGCGATTTAGCGCAAAAAACACTTAGCGCATCCGTACACGGGCGTCATGACTTTATGCCAATGTGCACACTCTGCGTGTTAACAATTGTGGTCATCGCTCTGAAATATCTCTGTTAACCTCTACCAACCGGTGATTTTTTCGTGGTGGTCCACAGAAATCTCGGCTTTCTAGAAGTCGACGATTTAGCGCAAAAAACATTTATCGCACGCGCACACGGGAGGCATAACTTCATGACAATATGCACACTGCTTGTTAACATTTGTAGTCATCGCTCTGAACTATCTACGTTTACCTCTAGCAACCGGTGATTCTTTGGTGGCGGTCCACAGAAAACTCGGCTCTCTAGAAGTCGGCGATTTAGCGCAAAAAACACTTAGCGCATCCGTACACGGGCGGCATGACTTTATGCCAATGTGCACACTCTGCGTGTTAACAAGTGTAGTCACCGCTCTGCAATATCTCTGTTTACCTCTACCGACCGGTGATTCTTTCGTAGCGGTACCACAGAAAACTCAGCTCTCTAGAAGTGACGATTTAGCGGAAAAAAACACTTAGCGCACGCGCGCACGGGCGGCATGACTTTATGCCATTGTGTACACTCTGCGTGTTAACAATTGTAGTCATCGCTCTGAAATATGTCTGTTAACCTCTACCAACCGGTGATTTTATCATGGCGGTCCACAGAAATCTCGGCTTTCTAGAAGTCGACGATTTAGCGCAAAAAGCATTTATCGTACGCGCACACGGGAGGCATGACTTCATGACAATATGCACACTGCTTGTTAACATTTGTAGTCATCGCTCTGAAATATCTACGTTTACCTCTACCAACCGGTGATTCTTTGGTGGCGGTCCACAGAAAACTCGGCTCTCTAGAAGTCGGCGATTTAGCGCAAAAAACACTTAGCGCATCCGTACACGGGCGGCATGACTTTATGCCAATGTGCACACTCTGCGTGTTAACAAGTGTAGTCACCGCTCTGCAATATCTCTGTTTACCTCTACCGACCGGTGATTCTTTCGTGGCGGTCCACAGAAAACCCGGGTTTCTATACCTCGACGATTTAGCGCAAAAAACACTTAGCGCACGCGCACACGGGCGGCATGACTTCATGCCATTGTGTACACTCTGCGTGTTAACAATTGTAGTCATCGCTCTGAAATATCTCGGTTTACCTCTACCAACCGGTGATCCTTTCGTGGCGGTCCACAGAAAACTCGGCTTTCTAGAACTCGACGATTTAGCGAAAAAACTTAGCTCACGCGCACACGAGCGGCGTGACTTTATGCCAATATGCACACTCTGCGTGTTAACAATTGTGGTCATCGCTCTGAAATATCTCTGTTAACCTCTACCAACCGGTGATTCTTTCGTGGCGGTCCACAGAAAACCCGGGTTTCTATACCTCGACGATTTAGCGCAAAAAACATTTATCGCACGCGCACACGAGCGGCATGACTTTATGCCAATGTGCACATTCTGTGTGTTAACAACTGTAGTCACCGCTCTCAAATATCTCTGTTTACCTATACAAACCGGTGATCCTTTCGTGGTGTTTCACAGAAAACTCGGCTCTAGAAGTCGACGATTTAGCGCAAAAGCACTTAGCGCACGCGCACACGGGCGGCCAGACTTTATGCCAATGTGCACACTCGGCGTGTTAACAAGTGTAGTCACCGCTCTGCAATATCTCTGTTTACCTCTACCGACCTGTGATTCTTTCTTGGCGGTCCACAGAAAACCCGGATTTCTCTAACTCGACGATTTAGTGCAAAAAAATACTTAGCTTACGCGCGCACGGGCGGCATGACTTTGTGACACTGTGCACACTCTGCCTGTTAACCATTGCAGTCACCGGTCTGAAATATCTCTGTTTGGCTCTACCAAACGGTGATTCTTCGTGGCGGTACCACAGAAAACTCAGCTCTCTAGAAGTCGACGATTATGCGCAAAAAAACTTAGCTCACGCGCACACGAGCGGCGTGACTTTATGCCAATGTGCACACTCTGCGTGTTAACAATTGTGGTCATCGCTCTGAAATATCTCTGTTAACCTCTACCAACCGGTGATTTTTTCGTGGCGGTCCACAGAAAACCCGGGTTTCTATACCTCGACGATTTAGCGCAAAAAACACTTAGCGCACGCGCACACGGGCGGCATGACTTCATGCCATTGTGTACACTCTGCGTGTTAACAATTGTAGTCATCGCTCTGAAATATCTCGGTTTACCTCTACCAACCGGTGATCCTTTCGTGGCGGTCCACAGAAAACTCGGCTTTCTAGAACTCGACGAATTAGCGAAAAAACTTAGCTCACGCGCACACGAGCGGCATGACTTCATGCCATTGTGTACATTCTGCGTGTTAACAATTGTAGTTATCGCTCTGAAATATGTCTGTTAACCTCTACCAACCGGTGATTTTTTTGTTGCGGTCCACAGAAATCTCGGCTTTCTAGAAGTCGACGATTTAGCGCAAAAAACATTTATCGTACGCGCACACGGGAGGCATGACTTCATGACAATATGCACACTCTGCTTGTTAACATTTGTAGTCATCGCTCAGAAATATATCTGTTTACCTCTACCAACCGGTGATTCTTTGGTGGCGGTCCACAGAAAACTCGGCTCTCTAGAAGTCGGCGATTTAGCGCAAAAAACACTTAGCGCATCCGCACACGGTCGGCATGACTTTATGCCAATGTGCACACTCTGCGTGTTAACAAGTGTAGTCACCGCTCTGCAATATCTCTGTTTACCTCTACCGACCGGTGATTCTTTCGTGGCGGTCCACAGAAAACCCGGGTTTCTATACCTCGACGATTTAGCGCAAAAAACACTTAGCGCACGCGCACACGGGCAGCATGACTTCATGCCATTGTGTACACTCTGCGTGTTAACAATTGTAGTCATCGCTCTGAAATATCTCGGTTTACCTCTACCAACCGGTGATTCTTTCGTGGCGGTCCACAGAAAACTCGGCTTTCTAGAACTCGACGATTTAGCGAAAAAAAACTTAGCTCACGCGCACACGAGCGGCGTGACTTTATGCCAATGTGCACACTCTGCGTGTTAACAATTGTGGTCATCGCTCTGAAATATCTCTGTTAACCTCTACCAACCGGTGATTTTTTCGTGGCGGTCCACAGAAATCTCGGCTTTCTAGAAGTCGACGATTTAGCGCAAAAAACATATATCGAACGCGCACACGAGCGGCATACCTTTATGCCAATGTGCACACTCTGCGTGTTAACAATTGTAGTCACCGCTCTGAAATATCTCTGTTTACCTTTACCAACCAGTGATTTTTTCGTGGCGGTCCACAGAAATCTCGGCTCTCTAGAAGTAGGCGATTTAGCGTAAAAAACACTTAGCTTACGCGCACACGAGCGGCATTACTTTATGCCAATGTACACACTCTGCGTGTTAACAATTGTAGTTACCGCTCTGAAATATCTCTGTTTACCTCTACATACCGGTGATTCTTTCGTGGCGGTCCACAGAAAATTCGGCCTTCTAGAAGTCAACGATTTAGTGCAAAATATACTTAGCTCATGCGCACACGAGCGGCATGACTTTATGCCAATGTGCACACTCTGCGTGCTAACAAGTGTAGTCACCGCTCTGCAATATCTCTGTTTACCTCTACCGACCTGTGATTCTTTCGTGGCGGTCCACAGAAAACGCGGGTTTCTCTAACTCGACGATTTAGTGCAAAAAAATACTTAGCTTACGCGCGCACGGGCGGCATAACTTTGTGACAATGTGCACACTCAACCTGTTAACCATTGCAGTCACCGCTCTGAAATATCTCTGTTTGGCTCTACCAAACGGTGATTTTTTCGTGGCGGTACCACAGAAAACTCAGCTCTCTAGAAGTCGACGATTATGCGCAAAAAAACACCTAGCGCACGCGCGCACGGGCGGCATGACTTTATGCCATTGTGTACACTCTGCGTGTTAACAATTGTAGTCATCGCTCTGAAATATGTCTGTTAACCTCTACCAACCGGTGATTTTTTCGTGGCGGTCCACAGAAATCTCGGCTTTCTAGAAGTCGACGATTTAGCGCAAAAACATTTATCGTACGCGCGCACGGGAGGCATCACTTCATGACAATATGCACACTCTGCGTGTTAACATTTGTAGTCATCGATCTGAAATATCTATGTTTACCTCTACCAACTGGTGATTCTTTCGTGGCGGTCCACAGAAAACTCGGCTCTCTAGAAGTCGGCGATTTAGCGCAAAAAACACTTAGCGCATGCGCACACGGGCGGTTTGACTTTATGCCAATGTGCACACTCTGCGTGTTAACAAGTGTAGTCACCGCTCTGCAATATCTCTGTTTACCTCTACCGACCGGTGATTCTCTCGTGGCGGTCCACAGAAATCCCTGGTTTCTAGAACTCAACGATTTAGCGCAAAAAACACTTAGCGCGCGCGCACACGGGCGGAATGACTTTATTCCATTGTGTACACTCTGCGTGTTAACAATTGTAGTCATCGCTCTGAAATATCTTGGTTTACCTCTACCAACCGGTGATTCTTTGGTGGCGGTCCACAGAAAACTCGGCTCTCTAGAAGTCGGCGATTTAGCGCAAAAAACACTTCGCGCACGCGCGCACGGGTGGCATGACTTTATGCCATTGTGTACACTCTGCGTGTTAACAATTGTAGTCATCTCTCTGAAATATGTCTGTTAACCTCTACCAACCGGTGATTTTTTCGTGGCGAACCACAGAAATCTAGGCTTTCTAGAAGTCGACGATTTAGCGCAAAAGCACTTAGCGCACGCGCACACGGGCGGCCAGACTTTATGCCATTGTGCACACTCGGCGTGTTAACAATTGTAGTCACCGCTCTGAAATATCTCTGTTTACCAATACCAACCGGTGATTTTTTCGTGGCGGTCGACAGAAATGTCGGCTTTCTAGAAGTCGGCGATTTAGCGCAAAAAACACTTAGCTTACGCGCACACGAGCGGCATGACTTTATGCCAATGTGCACACTCTGCGTGTTAACAAGTGTAGTCACCGCTCCGCAATATCTCTGTTTACCTCTACCGACCTGTGATTCTTTCGTGGCGGTCCACAGAAAACCCGGGTTTCTCTAACTCGACGATTTAGTGCAGAAAAATACTTAGCTTACGCGCGCACGGGCGGCATGACTTTGTGACGATGTGCACACTCTGCCTGTTAACCATTGCAGCCACCGCTCTGAAATATGGCTGTTTGGCTCTACCAAACGGTGATTCTTTCGTGGCTGTACCACAGAAAACTCAGCTCTCTAGAAGTCGACGATTTAGCGCAAAAAAACACCTAGCGCACGCGCGCACGGGTGGCATGACTTTATGCCATTGTGTACACTCTGCGTGTTAACAATTGTAGTCATCGCTCGGAAATATGTCTGTTAACCTCAACCAACCGGTGATTTTTTCGTGGCGGTCCACAGAAATCTCGGCTTTCTAGAAGTCGACGATTTAGCGCAAAAAACATTTATCGTACGCGCACACGGGAGGCATGACTTCATGAAAATATGCACACTCTGCTTGTTAACATTGGTAGTCATCGCTCTGAAATATCTATGTTTACCTCTACCAACCGGTGATTCTTTGGTGGCGGTCCACAGAACACTCGGCTCTCAAGAAGTCGGCGATGTAGCGCAAAAAACACTTAGCGCATGCGCACACGGGCGGCATGACTTTATGCCAATGTGCACACTCTGCGTGTTAACAATTGAAGTTACCGCTCTGAAATACCTCTGTTTACCTCTACATACCGGTGATTCTTTCGTGGCGGTCCACAGAAAACTCGGCTTTCTAGAACTCGAAGATTTAGCGAAAAAAAAACTTAGCTCGCGCGCACACGAGCGGCGTGAATTTATGCCAATGTGCACACTCTGCGTGTTAACAATTGTGGTCATAGCTCTGAAATATCTCTGTTAACCTCTACCAACCGGTGATTTTTTCGTGGCGGTCCACAGAAATCTCGGCTTTGTAGAAATCGACGATTTAGCGAAAAAAACTTGGCTCGCGCGCACACGAGCGGCGTGACTTTATGCCAATGTGCACACTCTGCGTGTTAACAATTGTGGTCATCGCTCTGAAATATCTCTGTTAACCTCTACCAACCGGTGATTCTTTCGTGGCGGTCCACAGAAAACCCGGGTTTCTATACCTCGACGATTTAGCGCAAAAAACATTTATCGCACGCGCACACGAGCGGCATGACTTTATGCCAATGTGCACATTCTGTGTGTTAACAACTGTAGTCACCGCTCTCAAATATCTCTGTTTACCTATACAAACCGGTGATCCTTTCGTGGTGTTTCACAGAAAACTCGGCTCTAGAAGTCGACGATTTAGCGCAAAAGCACTTAGCGCACGCGCACACGGGCGGCCAGACTTTATGCCAATGTGCACACTCGGCGTGTTAACAAGTGTAGTCACCGCTCTGCAATATCTCTGTTTACCTCTACCGACCTGTGATTCTTTCTTGGCGGTCCACAGAAAACCCGGATTTCTCTAACTCGACGATTTAGTGCAAAAAAATACTTAGCTTACGCGCGCACGGGCGGCATGACTTTGTGACACTGTGCACACTCTGCCTGTTAACCATTGCAGTCACCGGTCTGAAATATCTCTGTTTGGCTCTACCAAACGGTGATTCTTCGTGGCGGTACCACAGAAAACTCAGCTCTCTAGAAGTCGACGATTATGCGCAAAAAAACACTTTGCGCACGCGCGCACGGGCGGCATGACTTTATGCCATTGTGTACACTCTGCATGTTAACAATTGTAGTCATCGCCCTGAAATATGTCTGTTAACCTCTACCAACCGGTGATTTTTTCGTGGCGGTCCACAGAAATCTCGGCTTTCTAGAAGTCGACGATTTAGCGCAAAAAACATTTATCGTACGCGCATACGGGAGGCATAACTTCATGACAATATGCACACTCTGCTTGTTAACATTTGTAGTCATCGCTCTGAAATATCTATGTTTACCTCTACCAACCGGTGATTCTTTGGTGGCGGTCCACAGAAAACTCGGCTCTCTAGAAGTCGGCGATTTAGCGCAAAAAACACTTAGCGCATCCGTACACGGGCGGCATGACTTTATGCCAATGTGCACACTCTGCGTGTTAACAAGTGTAGTCACCGCTCTGCAATATCTCTGTTTACCTCTACCGACCGGTGATTCTTTCGTGGCGGTCCGCAGAAAACCCGGGTTTCTATACCTCGACGATTTAGCGCAAAAAACACTTAGCGCACGCGCACACGGGCGGCATGACTTCATGCCATTGTGTACACTCTGCGTGTTAACAATTGTAGTCATCGCTCTGAAATATCTCGGTTTACCTCTACCAACCGGTGATTCTTTCGTGGCGGTCCACAGAAAACTCGGCTTTCTAGAACTCGACGATTTAGCGAAAAAAAACTTAGCTCACGCGCACACGAGCGGCGTGACTTTATGCCAATGTGCACACTCTGCGTGTTAACAATTGTGGTCATCGCTCTGAAATATCTCTGTTAACCTCTACCAACCGGTGATTTTTTCGTGGCGGTCCACAGAAATCTCGGCTTTCTAGAAGTCGACGATTTAGCGCAAAAAACATATATCGAACGCGCACACGAGCGGCATACCTTTATGCCAATGTGCACACTCTGCGTGTTAACAATTGTAGTCACCGCTCTGAAATATCTCTGTTTACCTTTACCAACCAGTGATTTTTTCGTGGCGGTCCACAGAAATCTCGGCTCTCTAGAAGTAGGCGATTTAGCGTAAAAAACACTTAGCTTACGCGCACACGAGCGGCATTACTTTATGCCAATGTACACACTCTGCGTGTTAACAATTGTAGTTACCGCTCTGAAATATCTCTGTTTACCTCTACATACCGGTGATTCTTTCGTGGCGGTCCACAGAAAATTCGGCCTTCTAGAAGTCAACGATTTAGCGCAAAATATACTTAGCTGATGCGCACACGAGCGGCATGACTTTATGCCAATGTGCACACTCTGCGTGCTAACAAGTGTAGTCACCGCTCTGCAATATCTCTGTTTACCTCTACCGACCTGTGATTCTTTCGTGGCGGTCCACAGAAAACGCGGGTTTCTCTAACTCGACGATTTAGTGCAAAAAAATACTTAGCTTACGCGCGCACGGGCGGCATAACTTTGTGACAATGTGCACACTCTGCCTGTTAACCATTGCAGTCACCGCTCTGAAATATGTCTGTTTGGCTCTACCAAACGGTGATTTTTTCGTGGCGGTACCACAGAAAACTCAGCTCTCTAGAAGTCGACGATTATGCGCAAAAAAACACCTAGCGCACGCGCGCACGGGCGGCATGACTTTATGCCATTGTGTACACTCTGCGTGTTAACAATTGTAGTCATCGCTCTGAAATATGTCTGTTAACCTCTACCAACCGGTGATTTTTTCGTGGCGGTCCACAGAAATCTCGGCTTTCTAGAAGTCGACGATTTAGCGCAAAAACATTTATCGTACGCGCGCACGGGAGGCATCACTTCATGACAATATGCACACTCTGCGTGTTAACATTTGTAGTCATCGATCTGAAATATCTATGTTTACCTCTACCAACTGGTGATTCTTTCGTGGCGGTCCACAGAAAACTCGGCTCTCTAGAAGTCGGCGATTTAGCGCAAAAAACACTTAGCGCATGCGCACACGGGCGGTTTGACTTTATGCCAATGTGCACACTCTGCGTGTTAACAAGTGTAGTCACCGCTCTGCAATATCTCTGTTTACCTCTACCGACCGGTGATTCTCTCGTGGCGGTCCACAGAAATCCCTGGTTTCTAGAACTCAACGATTTAGCGCAAAAAACACTTAGCGCGCGCGCACACGGGCGGCATGACTTTATTCCATTGTGTACACTCTGCGTGTTAACAATTGTAGTCATCGCTCTGAAATATCTTGGTTTACCTCTACCAACCGGTGATTCTTTGATGGCGGTCCACAGAAAACTCGGCTCTCTAGAAGTCGGCGATTTAGCGCAAAAAACACTTCGCGCACGCGCGCACGGGTGGCATGACTTTATGCCATTGTGTACACTCTGCGTGTTAACAATTGTAGTCATCTCTCTGAAATATGTCTGTTAACCTCTACCAACCGGTGATTTTTTCGTGGCGAACCACAGAAATCTAGGCTTTCTAGAAGTCGACGATTTAGCGCAAAAGCACTTAGCGCACGCGCACACGGGCGGCCAGACTTTATGCCATTGTGCACACTCGGCGTGTTAACAATTGTAGTCACCGCTCTGAAATATCTCTGTTTACCAATACCAACCGGTGATTTTTTCGTGGCGGTCGACAGAAATGTCGGCTTTCTAGAAGTCGGCGATTTAGCGCAAAAAACACTTAGCTTACGCGCACACGAGCGGCATGACTTTATGCCAATGTGCACACTCTGCGTGTTAACAAGTGTAGTCACCGCTCCGCAATATCTCTGTTTACCTCTACCGACCTGTGATTCTTTCGTGGCGGTCCACAGAAAACCCGGGTTTCTCTAACTCGACGATTTAGTGCAGAAAAATACTTAGCTTACGCGCGCACGGGCGGCATGACTTTGTGACGATGTGCACACTCTGCCTGTTAACCATTGCAGCCACCGCTCTGAAATATGGCTGTTTGGCTCTACCAAACGGTGATTCTTTCGTGGCTGTACCACAGAAAACTCAGCTCTCTAGAAGTCGACGATTTAGCGCAAAAAAACACCTAGCGCACGCGCGCACGGGTGGCATGACTTTATGCCATTGTGTACACTCTGCGTGTTAACAATTGTAGTCATCGCTCGGAAATATGTCTGTTAACCTCTACCAACCGGTGATTTTTTCGTGGCGGTCCACAGAAATCTCGGCTTTCTAGAAGTCGACGATTTAGCGCAAAAAACATTTATCGTACGCGCACACGGGAGGCATGACTTCATGAAAATATGCACACTCTGCTTGTTAACATTGGTAGTCATCGCTCTGAAATATGTATGTTAACCTCTACCAACCGGTGAATCTTTGGTGGCGGTCCACAGAACACTCGGCTCTCAAGAAGTCGGCGATGTAGCGCAAAAAACACTTAGCGCATGCGCACACGGGCGGCATGACTTTATGCCAATGTGCACACTCTGCGTGTTAACAATTGAAGTTACCGCTCTGAAATACCTCTGTTTACCTCTACATACCGGTGATTCTTTCGTGGCGGTCCACAGAAAACTCGGCTTTCTAGAACTCGACGATTTAGCGAAAAAAAAACTTAGCTCGCGCGCACACGAGCGGCGTGAATTTATGCCAATGTGCACACTCTGCGTGTTAACAATTGTGGTCATAGCTCTGAAATATCTCTGCTAACCTCTACCAACCGGTGATTTTTTCGTGGCGGTCCACAGAAATCTCGGCTTTGTAGAAATCGACGATTTAGCGAAAAAAACTTGGCTCGCGCGCACACGAGCGGCGTGAATTTATGCCAATGTGCACACTCTGCGTGTTAACAATTGTGGTCATCGCTCTGAAATATCTCTCTTAACCTCTACCAACCGGTTATTTTTTCGTGGCGGTCCACAGAAATCTCGGCTTTCTAGAAGTCGACGACTTAGCGCAAAAAACAGTTATCGCAGGCGCACACGCGCGGCATGACTTTATGCCAATGTGCACATTCTGTGTGTTAACAATTGTAGTCACCGCTCTCAAATATCTCTGTTTACCTATACAAACCGGTGATTCTTTCGTGGTGTTCCACAGAAAACTCGGCTCTACAAGTCGACGATTTAGCGCAAAAGCACTTAGCGCACGCTCACACGGGCGGCCAGACTTTATGCCAATGTGCACTCTGCGCCTTAACAATTGTAGTCACCGCTCTGAAATATCTCTGTTTACCAATACCAACCGGTGATTTTTTCGTGGCGGTCCACAGAAATCTCGGCTTTCTAGAAGTCGGCGATTTAGCGCAAAAAACATTTACCGCACGCGCACACGAGCTGCATACCTTTATGCCAATGTGCACATTCTGCGTGTTAACAATTGTAGTCATCGCTCTGAAATACCTAATTTTACCTCTACCAACCGGTGATTTTTTGGTCGCGGTCCAGAGAAAACTCGGCTCTCTAGAAGTCGGCGATTTAGCGCAAAAAAAAAACGCGTAGCTCATGCGCACACGGGCGACATGACTTTATTCCATTGCGTACACTCTGCGTGTTAACAATTGTAGTCATCGCTCTGAAATATCTCGGTTTACCTCTACCAACCGGTGATTCTTTCGTGGCGGTCCACAGAAAACCCGGGTATCTAGAACTCGACGATTTAGCGCACAAAAAGAAAACTTAGCTTACGCGCGCACGAGCGGCATGACTTTGTGACAATGTGCACACTCTGCGTGTTAACAATTGTGGTCATCGCTCTGAAATATCTCTGTTTACCTATACAAACCGGTGATCCTTTCGTGGTGTTTCACAGAAAACTCGGCTCTAGAAGTCGACGATTTAGCGCAAAAGCACTTAGCGCACGCGCACACGGGCGGCCAGACTTTATGCCAATGTGCACACTCGGCGTGTTAACAAGTGTAGTCACCGCTCTGCAATATCTCTGTTTACCTCTACCGACCTGTGATTCTTTCTTGGCGGTCCACAGAAAACCCGGATTTCTCTAACTCGACGATTTAGTGCAAAAAAATACTTAGCTTACGCGCGCACGGGCGGCATGACTTTGTGACAATGTGCACACTCTGCCTGTTAACCATTGCAGTCACCGGTCTGAAATATCTCTGTTTGGCTCTACCAAACGGTGATTCTTCGTGGCGGTACCAAAGAAAACTCAGCTCTCTAGAAGTCGACGATTATGCGCAAAAAAACACTTTGCGCACGCGCGCACGGGCGGCATGACTTTATGCCATTGTGTACACTCTGCATGTTAACAATTGTAGTCATCGCTCTGAAATATGTCTGTTAACCTCTACCAACCGGTGATTTTTTCGTGGCGGTCCACAGAAATCTCGGCTTTCTAGAAGTCGACGATTTAGCGCAAAAAACATTTATCGTACGCGCACACGGGAGGCATAACTTCATGACAATATGCACACTCTGCTTGTTAACATTTGTAGTCATCGCTCTGAAATATCTATGTTTACCTCTACCAACCGGTGATTCTTTGGTGGCGGTCCACAGAAAACTCGGCTCTCTAGAAGTCGGCGATTTAGCGCAAAAAACACTTCGCGCAGGCGCGCACGGGCGGCGTGACTTTATGCCAATGTGTACACTCTGCGTGTTAACAATTGTAGTCATCTCTCTGAAATATGTCTGTTAACCTCTACCAACCGGTGATTTTTTCGTGGCGGTCTACAGAAATCTAGGCTTTCTAGAAGTCGGCGATTTAGCGCAAAAACATTTATCGTACGCGCACACGGGAGGCATGACTTCATGACAATATGCACACTCTACTTGTTAACATTTGTAGTCATCGCTCTGAAATATCTATGTTTACCTCTACCAACCGGTGATTCTTTGGTGGCGGTCCACAGAAAACTCGGCTCTCTAGAAGTCGGCGATTTTGCGCAAAAAACACTTAGCGCATGCGCACACGGGCGGCATGATTTTATGCCAATGTGCACACTCTGCGTGGTAACAAGTGTAGTCACCGCTCTGCAATATCTCTGTTTACCTCTACCGACCGGTGATTCTTTCGTGGCGGTCCACAGAAAACCCTGGTTTCTAGAACTCAACGATTTAGCGCAAAAGCACTTAGTGCACGTGCACACGGGCGGCCAGAATTTATGCCAATGTGCACACTCGGCGTGTTAACAATTGTAGTCACCGCTCTGAAATATCTCTGTTTACCAATACCAACCGGTGATTTTTTCGTGGCGGTCCACAGAAATCTCGGCTTTCTAGAAGTCGGCGATTTAGCGCAAAAAACACTTTGCGCACGCGCACACGCGCGGCATGACTTTATGCCAATGTGCACACTCTGCGTGTTAACAAGTGTAGTCACCGCTCTGCAATATCTCTGTTTACCTCTACTGACCTTTGATTCTTTCGTGGCGGTCCACAGAAAACCCGGGTTTCTCTAACTCGACGATTTAGTGCAAAAAAATACTTAGCTTACGCGCGCACGGGCGGCATGAGTTTGTGACAATGTGCACACTCTGCCTGTTAACCATTGCAGTCACCGCTCTGAAATATCTCTGTTTGGCTCTACCAAACGGTGATTCTTTCGTGGCGGTACCACAGAAAACTTAGCTCTCTAGAAGTCGACGATTATGCGCAAAAAACACTTTGCGCACGCGCGCACGTTCGGCATGACTTTATGCCATTGTGTACACTCTGCGTGTTAGCAATTGTAGTCATCGCTCTGAAATATGTCTGTTAACTACTACCAACAGGTGATTTTTTTGTGGCGGTCCACAGAAATCTCGGCTTTCTTGAAGTCGACGATTTAGCGCAAAAAACATTTATCGTACGCGCACGCGGGAGGCATGACTTCATGACAATATGCACACTCTGCTTGTTAACATTTGTAGTCATCGCTCTGAAATATCTATGTTTACCTCTACCAACCGCTGATCCTTTGGTGGCGGTCCACAGAAAAGTCGGCTCTCTAGAAGTCGGCGATTTAGCGCAAAAAACACTTAGCGCATGCGCACACGGGCGGCATGACTTTATGCCAATGTGCACACTCTGCGTGTTAACAAGTGTAGTCACCGCTCTGCAATATCTCTGTTTACCTCTACCGACCGGTGATTCTTTCGTGGCGGTCCACAGAAAACCCTGGTTTCTAGAACTCAACGATTTAGCGCAAAAAACACTTAGCGCGCGCGCACACGGGCGGCATGACTTTATTCCATTGCGTACACTCTGCGTGTTAACAATTGTAGTCATCGCTCTGAAATATCTCGGTTTACCTCTACCAACCGGTGATTCTTTCGTGGCGGTCCACAGAAAACTCGGCTTTCAAGAACACGACGATTTAGCGGAAAAAAGAACTTAGCTCGCGCGCAAACGAGCGGTGTGAATTTATGCCAATGTGCACACTCTGCGTGTTAACAATTGTGGTCATCGCTCTGAAATATCTCTGTTAACCTCTACCAACCGGTGATTCTTTCGTGGTGTTCCACAGAAAACTCGGCTCTAGAAGTCGACGATTTAGCGCAAAAGAACTTAGCGCACGCGCACACGGGCGGCCAGACTTTATGCCAATATGCACACTCGGCGTGTTAACAATTGTAGTCACCGCTCTGAAATATCTCTGTTTACCAATACCAACCGGTGATTTTTTCGTGGCGGTCCACAGAAATCTCGGCTTTCTAGAAGTCGGTGATTTAGCGCAAAAAACACTTAGCTTACGCGCACACGAGCGGCATGACTTTATGCCAATGTGCACACTCTGCGTGTTAACAAGTGTTGTCACCGCTCTGCAATATCTCTGTTTACCTCTACCGACCTGTTATTCTTTCGTGGCGGTCCACAGAAAACCCGGGTTTCTATAACTCGACGATTTAGTGCAAAAAACACTTAGGTTACGCGCGCACGAGCGGCATGACTTTGTGACAATGTGCACACTCTGCCTGTTAACCATTGCAGTCACCGCTCTGAAATATCTCTGTTTGGCTCTACCAAACGGTGATTCTTTCGTGGCGGTACCACAGAAAACTCAGCTCTCTAGAAGTCGACGATTTAGCGCACGCGCGCACGGGCGGCATGACTTTATGCCATTGTGTACACTCTGCGTGTTAACAATTGTAGTCATCGCTCAGAAATATGTCTGTTAAACTCTACCAACCGGTGATTTTTTCGTGGCGGTCCACAGAAATCTCGGCTTTCTAGAAGTCGACGATTTAGCGCAAAAACATTTTTCGTACGCGCACACGGGAGGCATGACTTCATGACAATTTGCACACTCTGCTTGTTAACATTTGTAGTCATCGCTCTGAAATATCTATGTTTACCTCTACCAACCGCTGATTCTTTGGTGGCGGTCCACAGAAAACTCGGCTCTCTAGAAGTCGGCGATTTAGCGCAAAAAACACTTAGCTTACGCGCACACGAGCGGCATGACTTTATGCCAATGTGCACACTCTGCGTGTTAACAATTGTAGTCACTGCTCTGAAATATCTCGGTTTACCAATACCAACCGGTGATTTTTTCGTGGCGGTCCACAGAAATCTCGGGTTTCTAGAAGTCGGTGATTTAGCGCAAAAACACTTAGCTTACGCGCGCACGGGCGGCATGACTTTGTGACAATGTGCACACTCTGCCTGTTAACCATTGCAGTCACCGCTCTGAAATATCTCTGTTTGGCTCTACCAAACGGTGATTCTTTCGTGGCGGTACCACAGAAAACTTAGCTCTCTAGAAGTCGACGATTATGCGCAAAAAACACTTTGCGCACGCGCGCACGTTCGGCATGACTTTATGCCATTGTGTACACTCTGCGTGTTAGCAATTGTAGTCATCGCTCTGAAATATGTCTGTTAACTACTACCAACAGGTGATTTTTTTGTGGCGGTCCACAGAAATCTCGGCTTTCTTGAAGTCGACGATTTAGCGCAAAAAACATTTATCGTACGCGCACACGGGAGGCATGACTTCATGACAAAATGCACACTCTGCTTGTTAACATTTGTAGTCATCGCTCTGAAATATCTATGTTTACCTCTACCAACCGCTGATTCTTTGGTGGCGGTCCACAGAAAACTCGGCTCTCTAGAAGTCGGCGATTTAGCGCAAAAAACACTTAGCGCATGCGCACACGGGCGGCATGACTTTATGCTAATGTGCACACTCTGCGTGTTAACAAGTGTAGTCACAGCTCTGCAATATCTCTGTTTACCTCTACCGACCGGTGATTCTTTCGTGGCGGTCCACAGAAAACCCTGGTTTCTAGAACTCAACGATTTAGCGCAAAAAACACTTAGCGCGCGCGCACACGGGCGGCATGACTTTATTCCATTGCGTACACTCTGCGTGTTAACAATTGTAGTCATCGCTCTGAAATATCTCGGTTTACCTCTACCAACCGGTGATTCTTTCGTGGCGGTCCACAGAAAACTCGGCTTTCAAGAACACGACGATTTAGCGGAAAAAAGAACTTAGCTCGCGCGCAAACGAGCGGTGTGAATTTATGCCAATGTGCACACTCTGCGGGTTAACAATTGTGGTCATCGCTGTGAAATATCTCTGTTAACCTCTACCAGCCGGTGATTCTTTCGTGGTGTTCCACAGAAAACTCGGCTCTAGAAGTCGACGATTTAGCGCAAAAGCACTTAGCGCACGCGCACACGGGCGGCCAGACTTTATGCCAATGTGCACACTCGGCGTGTTAACAATTGTAGTCACCGCTCTGAAATATCTCTGTTTACCAATACCAACCGGTGATTTTTTCGTGGCGGTCCACAGAAATCTCGGCTTTCTAGAAGTCGGTGATTTAGCGCAAAAAACACTTAGCTTACGCGCACACGAGCGGCATGACTTTATGCCAATGTGCACACTCTGCGTGTTAACAAGTGTAGTCACCGCTCTGCAATATCTCTGTTTACCTCTACCCACCTGTTATTCTTTCGTGGCGGTCCACAGAAAACCCGGGTTTCTATAACTCGACGATTTAGTGCAAAAAACACTTAGGTTACGCGCGCACGAGCGGCATGACTTTGTGACAATGTGCACACTCTGCCTGTTAACCATTGCAGTCACCGCTCTGAAATATCTCTGTTTGGCTCTACCAAACGGTGATTCTTTCGTGGCGGTACCACAGAAAACTCAGCTCTCTAGAAGTCGACGATTTAGCGCAAAAAAACACTTAGCGCACGCGCGCACGGGCGGCATGACTTTATGCCAATGTGCACACTCTGCGTGTTAACAAGTGTAGTCACCGCTCTGCAATATCTCTGTTTACCTCTACCGACCGCTGATTCTTCGGTGGCGGTCCACAGAAAACTCGGCTCTCTAGAAGTCGGCGATTTAGCGCAAAAAAAACTTAGCGCATGCGCACACGGGCGGCATGACTTTATGCCAATGTGCACACTCTGCGTATTAACAAGTGTAGTCACCGCTCTGCAATATCTCTGTTTACCTCTACCGACCGGTGATTCTTTCGTGGCGGTCCACAGAAAACCCTGGTTTCTAGAACTCAACGATTAAGCGCAAAAAACACTTAGCGCGCGCGCACACGGGCGGCATGACTTTATTCCATTGCGTACACTCTGCGTGTTAACAATTGTAGTCATCGCTCTGAAATATCTCGGTTTACCTCTACCAACCGGTGATTCTTTCGTGGCGGTCCACAGAAAACTCGGCTTTCAAGAACACGACGATTTAGCGGAAAAAAGAACTTAGCTCGCGCGCAAACGAGCGGCGTGAATTTATGCCAATGTGCACACTCGGCGTGTGAACAATTGTAGTCACCGCTCTGAAATATCTCGGTTTACCAATACCAACCGGTGATTTTTTCGTGGCGGTCCACAGAAATCTCGGGTTTCTAGAAGTCGGTGATTTAGCGCAAAAACACTTAGCTTACGCGCGCACGGGCGGCATGACTTTGTGACAATGTGCACACTCTGCCTGTTAACCATTGCAGTCAACGCTCTGAAATATCTCTGTTTGGCTCTACCAAACGGTGATTCTTTCGTGGCGGTACCTAAGAAAACTTAGCTCTCTAGAAGTCGACGATTATGCGCAAAAAAACACTTTGCGCACGCGCGCACGTTCGGCATGACTTTATGCCATTGTGTACACTCTGCGTGTTAGCAATTGTAGTCATCGCTCTGAAATATGTCTGTTAACTACTACCAACCGCTGATTCTTTCGTGGTGTTCCACAGAAAACTCGGCTCTAGAAGTCGACGATTTAGCGCAAAAGCACTTAGCGCACGCGCACACGGGCGGCCAGACTTTATGCCAATGTGCACACTCGGCGTGTTAACAATTGTAGTCACCGCTCTGAAATATCTCTGTTTACCAATACCAACCGGTGATTTTTTCGTGGCGGTCCACAGAAATCTCGGCTTTCTAGAAGTCGGTGATTTAGCGCAAAAAACACTTAGCTTACGCGCACACGAGCGGCATGACTTTATGCCAATGTGCACACTCTGCCTGTTAACAAGTGTAGTCACCGCTCTGCAATATCTCTCTTTACCTCTACCGACCGGTGATTCTTTCGTGGCGGTCCACAGAAAACCCTGGTTTCTAGAACTCAACGATTAAGCGCAAAAAACACTTAGCGCGCGCGCACAGGGGCGGCATGACTTTATTCGATTGCGTACACTCTGTGTGTTAACAATTGTAGTCATCGCTCTGAAATATCTCGGTTTACCTCTACCAACCGGTGATTCTTTCGTGGCGGTCCACAGAAAACTCGGCTTTCAAGAACACGACGATTTAGCGGAAAAAAGAACTTAGCTCGCGCGCAAACGAGCGGCGTGAATTTATGCCAATGTGCACACTCGGCGTGTTAACAATTGTAGTCACCGCTCTGAAATATCTCGGTTTACCAATACCAACCGGTGATTTTTTCGTGGCGGTCCACAGAAATCTCGGGTTTCTAGAAGTCGGTGATTTCGCGCAAAAACACTTAGCTTACGCGCACACGAGCGGCATGACTTTATGCCAATGTGCACACTCTGCGTGTTAACAAATGTAGTCACCGCTCTGCAATATCTCTGTTTACCTCTACCGACCTGTGATACTTTCGTGGCGGTCCACAGAAAACCCGGGTTTCTAGAACTCGACGATTTAGCGAAAAAAAAAACTTAGCTTACGCGCGCACGAGCGGCATGACTTTGTGACAATGTGCACGCTCTGCCTGTTAACCATTGCAGTCACCGCTCTGAAATATCTCGGTTTACCTCTACGAACCGGTGATTCTTTCGTGGCGGTCCACAGAAAACTCGGCTTTATAGAACTCAACGATTTAGCGAAAAAAAAACTTAGCTCACGCACACACGAGCGGCGTGACTTTATGCCAATGTGCAAACTCTGTTTGTTAACAATTGTAGTCACCGCTCTGAAATATCTCTGTTTACATTTACCAACCAGTGATTTTTTCGTAGCGGTCCACAGAAATCTCGGCTCTCTAGAAGTCGGCGATTTAGCGCAAAAAACACTTAGTTTACGCGTACACGAGCGGCATGACTTTATGCCAATGTACAAACTCTGCGTGTTAACAATTGTAGTTACCGCTCTGAAATATCTCTGTTTACCTCTACATACCGGTGATTCTTTCGTGGCGGTCCACAGAAAATTCGGCCTTCTAGAAGTCAACGATTTAGCGCAAAAAACACTTAGCTCATGCGCACACGAGCGGCATGACTTTATGCCAATGTGCACACTCTGCGTGTTAACAAGTGTAGTCACCGCTCTGCAATATCTCTGTTTACCTCCACCGACCTGTGATTCTTTCGTGACGGTCCACAGAAATCTCGGCATTCTAGAAGTCGACGATTTAGCGCAAAAAACATTTATCGTACGCGCACACGGTAGGCATAACTTAATGACAATGTGCACACTCTGCTTGTAAACATTTGTAGTCATCGCTCTGAAATATCTATGTTTACCTCTACCAACCGGTGAGTCTTTGGTGGCGCTCCATAGAAAACTCGGCTCTCTAGAAGTCGGCGATTTCGCGCAAAAAACACTTAGCGCACGCGCACATGGGCGGCATGACTTTATTCCATTGTGTACAATCTGCGTGTTAACAATTGTAGTCATCGCTCTGAAATATCTCGGTTTACCTCTACCAACCCGTGATTCTTTCGTCGCGGTCCACTGAAAACTCGGCTTTCTAGAACTCGACGATTTAGCGAAAAAAAAACTTAGCGCGCGCGCACACGAGCGGCGTGACTTTATGCCAATGTGCACACTCTGCGTGTTAACAATTGTGGTCATCGCTCTGAAATATCCCTGTTTACCGCTACCAACCGGTGATCCTTTCGTAGCGGTCCACAGAAAACTAGGCTCTCTAGGAATCGACGAATTAGCGCAATAAAACACTCAGCCCACGCGCACACGGGCGGCATGCCTTTATGCCAATGTGCACCCTCTGCGTGTTAACAATTGTAGTCACTGCTCTGCAATATCACTGTTTACCTATTCTAACCGTTGATTCTTTCCTGTTGGTCCACAGAGAACTCGTCTTTCTAGAAGTCGACAATCTTGCGCAAAAAATACTTAGCTCCCGTGCACACTAGCGGCGTGACATTATGCCAATGTGCACACTCTGCGTGTTAACAATTGTAGTCATCGCTCTTATATATCTCTGCTATTCACTGCCAACCGGTGTTTTTTCGTGGCGGTCCATAGATATCTCGGCTTTCTAGAAGTCGACGATTTAGCGCAAAAAAAAAACACGTAGCTCATGCGCACACGAGCGGCATGACTTTATGCCAATGTGCACAATCTGCGTGTTAACAATTTTAGTCGCCGTTCTTCAATATCTCTGTTTACCTCTACCGACCGGTGAGTCTTTCGTGGTGTTCCACAGAAAACTCGGCTCTAGAAGTCGACGATTTAGCGCAAAAGCACTTAGCGCACGCGCACACGGGCGGCCAGACTTTATGCCAATGTGCACACTCTGCGTGTTCACAATTGTAGTCATCGCTCTGAAATATCTCGGTTTGCCTCTAACAACCGGTGATTCTTTCGTGGCGGTCCACAGAAAACTCGGCTTTCTAGAACTCGACGATTTAGCGAAAAAAAACTTAGCTAACGCGCACACGAGCGGCGTTACTTTATGCCAATGTACACACTCTGCGTGTTAACAATTGTAGTTACCGCTCTGAAATATCTCTGTTTACCTCTACATACCGGTGATTCTTTCGTGGCGGTCCACAGAAAATTCGGCCTTCTAGAAGTCAACGATTTAGCGCAAAAAACACTTAGCTCATGCGCACACGAGCGGCATGACTTTATGCCAATGTGCACACTCTGCGTGTTAACAAGTGTAGTCACCGCTCTGCAATATCTCTGTTTACCTCTACCGACCTGTGATTCTTTCGTGACGGTCCACAGAAATCTCGGCATTCTAGAAGTCGACGATTTAGCGCAAAAAACATTTATCGTACGCGCACACGGTAGGCATAACTTAATGACAATGTGCACACTCTGCTTGTTAACATTTGTAGTCATCGCTCTGAAATATCTATGTTTACCTCTACCAACCGGTGAGTCTTTGGTGGCGCTCCACAGAAAACTCGGCTCTCTAGAAGTCGGCGATTTCGCGCAAAAAACACTTAGCGCACGCGCACATGGGCGGCATGACTTTATTCCATTGTGTACAATCTGCGTGTTAACAATTGTAGTCATCGCTCTGAAATATCTCGGTTTACCTCTACCAACCCGTGATTCTTTCGTCGCGGTCCACTGAAAACTCGGCTTTCTAGAACTCGACGATTTAGCGAAAAAAAAACTTAGCGCGCGCGCACACGAGCGGCGTGACTTTATGCCAATGTGCACACTCTGCGTGTTAACAATTGTGGTCATCGCTCTGAAATATCCCTGTTTACCGCTACCAACCGGTGATCCTTTCGTAGCGGTCCACAGAAAACTAGGCTCTCTAGGAATCGACGAATTAGCGCAATAAAACACTCAGCCCACGCGCACACGGGCGGCATGCCTTTATGCCAATGTGCACCCTCTGCGTGTTAACAATTGTAGTCACTGCTCTGCAATATCACTGTTTACCTATTCTAACCGTTGATTCTTTCCTGTTGGTCCACAGAGAACTCGTCTTTCTAGAAGTCGACAATCTTGCGCAAAAAATACTTAGCTCCCGTGCACACTAGCGGCGTGACATTATGCCAATGTGCACACTCTGCGTGTTAACAATTGTAGTCATCGCTCTTATATATCTCTGTTATTCACTGCCAACCGGTGTTTTTTCGTGGCGGTCCATAGATATCTCGGCTTTCTAGAAGTCGACGATTTAGCGCAAAAAAAACACGTAGCTCATGCGCACACGAGCGGCATGACTTTATGCCAATGTGCACAATCTGCGTGTTAACAATTTTAGTCGCCGTTCTTCAATATCTCTGTTTACCTCTACCGACCGGTGAGTCTTTCGTGGTGTTCCACAGAAAACTCGGCTCTAGAAGTCGACGATTTAGCGCAAAAGCACTTAGCGCACGCGCACACGGGCGGCCAGACTTTATGCCAATGTGCACACTCTGCGTGTTCACAATTGTAGTCATCGCTCTGAAATATCTCGGTTTGCCTCTACCAACCGGTGATTCTTTCGTGGCGGTCCACAGAAAACTCGGCTTTCTAGAACTCGACGATTTAGCGAAAAAAAACTTAGCTAACGCGCACACGAGCGGCGTTACTTTATGCCAATGTACACACTCTGCGTGATAACAATTGTAGTTACCGCTCTGAAATATCTCTGTTTACCTCTACATACCGGTGATTCTTTCGTGGCGGTCCACAGAAAATTCGGCCTTCTAGAAGTCAACGATTTAGCGCAAAAAACACTTAGCTCATGCGCACACGAGCGGCATGACTTTATGCCAATGTGCACACTCTGCGTGTTAACAAGTGTAGTCACCGCCCTGCAATATCTCTGTTTACCTCTACCGACCTGTGATTCTTTCGTGACGGTCCACAGAAAACCCGGGTTTCTAGAACTCGACGATTTAGCGAAAAAAAAAACTTAGCTTACGCGCGCACGAGCGGCATGACTTTGTGACAATTTGCACGCTCTGCCTGTTAACCATTGCAGTCACCGCTCTGAAATATCTCGGTTTACCTCTACGAACCGGTGATTCTTTCGTGGCGGTCCACAGAAAACTCGGCTTTATAGAACTCAACGATTTAGCGAAAAAAAAACTTAGCTCACGCACACACGAGCGGCGTGACTTTATGCCAATGTGCAAACTCTGTTTGTTAACAATTGTAGTCACCGCTCTGAAATATCTCTGTTTACATTTACCAACCAGTGATTTTTTCGTAGCGGTCCACAGAAATCTCGGCTCTCTAGAAGTCGGCGATTTAGCGCAAAAAACACTTAGTTTACGCGTACACGAGCGGCATGACTTTATGCCAATGTACAAACTCTGCGTGTTAACAATTGTAGTTACCGCTCTGAAATATCTCTGTTTACCTCTACATACCGGCGATTCTTTCGTGGCGGTCCACAGAAAATTCGGCCTTCTAGAAGTCAACGATTTAGCGCAAAAAACTCTTAGCTCATGCGCACACGAGCGGCATGACTTTATGCCAATGTGCACACTCTGCGTGTTAACAAGTGTAGTCACCGCTCTGCAATATCTCTGTTTACCTCTACCGACCTGTGATTCTTTCGTGACGGTCCACAGAAATCTCGGCATTCTAGAAGTCGACGATTTAGCGCAAAAAACATTTATCGTACGCGCACACGGTAGGCATAACTTAATGACAATGTGCACACTCTGCTTGTTAACATTTGTAGTCATCGCTCTGAAATATCTATGTTTACGTCTACCAACCGGTGAGTCTTTGGTGGCGCTCCACAGAAAACTCGGCTCTCTAGAAGTCGGCGATTTCGCGCAAAAAACACTTAGCGCACGCGCACATGGGCGGCATGACTTTATTCCATTGTGTACAATCTGCGTGTTAACAATTGTAGTCATCGCTCTGAAATATCTCGGTTTACCTCTACGAACCCGTGATTCTTTCGTCGCGGTCCACTGAAAACTCGGCTTTCTAGAACTCGACGATTTAGCGAAAAAAAAACTTAGCGCGCGCGCACACGAGCGGCGTGACTTTATGCCAATGTGCACACTCTGCGTGTTAACAATTGTGGTCATCGCTCTGAAATATCCCTGTTTACCGCTACCAACCGGTGATCCTTTCGTAGCGGTCCACAGAAAACTAGGCTCTCTAGGAATCGACGAATTAGCGCAATAAAACACTCAGCCCACGCGCACACGGGCGGCATGCCTTTATGCCAATGTGCACCCTCTGCGTGTTAACAATTGTAGTCACTGCTCTGCAATATCACTGTTTACCTATTCTAACCGTTGATTCTTTCCTGTTGGTCCACAGAGAACTCGTCTTTCTAGAAGTCGACAATCTTGCGCAAAAAATACTTAGCTCCCGTGCACACTAGCGGCGTGACATTATGCCAATGTGCACACTCTGCGTGTTAACAATTGTAGTCATCGCTCTTATATATCTCTGTTATTCACTGCCAACCGGTGTTTTTTCGTGGCGGTCCATAGATATCTCGGCTTTCTAGAAGTCGACGATTTAGCGCAAAAAAAACACGTAGCTCATGCGCACACGAGCGGCATGACTTTATGCCAATGTGCACAATCTGCGTGTTAACAATTTTAGTCGCCGTTCTTCAATATCTCTGTTTACCTCTACCGACCGGTGAGTCTTTCGTGGTGTTCCACAGAAAACTCGGCTCTAGAAGTCGACGATTTAGCGCAAAAGCACTTAGCGCACGCGCACACGGGCGGCCAGACTTTATGCCAATGTGCACACTCTGCGTGTTCACAATTGTAGTCATCGCTCTGAAATATCTCGGTTTGCCTCTACCAACCGGTGATTCTTTCGTGGCGGTCCACAGAAAACTCGGCTTTCTAGAACTCGACGATTTAGCGAAAAAAAACTTAGCTAACGCGCACACGAGCGGCGTTACTTTATGCCAATGTACACACTCTGCGTGTTAACAATTGTAGTTACCGCTCTGAAATATCTCTGTTTACCTCTACATACCGGTGATTCTTTCGTGGCGGTCCACAGAAAATTCGGCCTTCTAGAAGTCAACGATTTAGCGCAAAAAACATTTATCGTACGCGCACACGGTAGGCATAACTTAATGACAATGTGCACACTCTGCTTGTTAACATTTGTAGTCATCGCTCTGAAATATCTATGTTTACCTCTACCAACCGGTGAGTCTTTGGTGGCGCTCCACAGAAAACTCGGCTCTCTAGAAGTCGGCGATTTCGCGCAAAAAACACTTAGCGCACGCGCACATGGGCGGCGTGACTTTATGCCAATGTGCACACTCTGCGTGTTAACAATTGTGGTCATCGCTCTGAAATATCCCTGTTTACCGCTACCAACCGGTGATCCTTTCGTAGCGGTCCACAGAAAACTAGGCTCTCTAGGAATCGACGAATTAGCGCAATAAAACACTCAGCCCACGCGCACACGGGCGGCATGCCTTTATGCCAATGTGCACCCTCTGCGTGTTAACAATTGTAGTCACTGCTCTGCAATATCACTGTTTACCTATTCTAACCGTTGATTCTTTCCTGTTGGTCCACAGAGAACTCGTCTTTCTAGAAGTCGACAATCTTGCGCAAAAAATACTTAGCTCCCGTGCACACTAGCGGCGTGACATTATGCCAATGTGCAGACTCTGCGTGTTAACAATTGTAGTCATCGCTCTTATATATCTCTGTTATTCACTGCCAACCGGTGTTTTTTCGTGGCGGTCCATAGATATCTCGGCTTTCTAGAAGTCGACGATTTAGCGCAAAAAAAACACGTAGCTCATGCGCACACGAGCGGCATGACTTTATGCCAATGTGCACAATCTGCGTGTTAACAATTTTAGTCGCCGTTCTTCAATATCTCTGTTTACCTCTACCGACCGGTGAGTCTTTCGTGGTGTTCCACAGAAAACTCGGCTCTAGAAGTCGACGATTTAGCGCAAAAGCACTTAGCGCACGCGCACACGGGCGGCCAGACTTTATGCCAATGTGCACACTCTGCGTGTTCACAATTGTAGTCATCGCTCTGAAATATCTCGGTTTGCCTCTACCAACCGGTGATTCTTTCGTGGCGGTACCACACAAAACTCAGCTCTCTAGAAGTCGACGATTTAGCACAAAAAAACACTTAGCGCACGCGCGCACGGGCGGCATGACTTTATGCCATTGTGTACACTCTGCGTGTTAACAAATGTAGTCATCGCTCTGAAATATGTCTGTTAAACTCTACCAACCGGTGATTTTTTCGTGGCGGTCCACAGAAATCTCGGCTTTCTAGAAGTCGACGATTTAGCGCAAAAACATTTATCGTACGCGCACACGGGAGGCATGACTTCATGACAATTTGCACACTCTGCTTGTTAACATTTGTAGTCATCGCTCTGAAATATCTATGTTTACCTCTACCAACCGCTGATTCTTTGGTGGCGGTCCACAGAAAACTCGGCTCTCTAGAAGTCGGCGATTTAGCGCAAAAAACACTTAGCGCATGCGCACACGGGCGGCATGACTTTATGCCAATGTGCACACTCTGCGTGTTAACAAGTGTAGTCACCGCTCTGCAATATCTCTTTTTACCTCTACCGACCGGTGATTCTTTCGTGGCGGTCCACAGAAAACCCTGGTTTCTAGAACTCAACGATTAAGCGCAAAAAACACTTAGCGCGCGCGCACACGGGCGGCATGACTTTATTCCATAGCGTACACTCTGCGTGTTAACAATTGTAGTCATCGCTCTGAAATTTCTCGGTTTACCTCTACCAACCGGTGATTCTTTCGTGGCGGTCCACAGAAAACTCGGCTTTGAAGAACACGACGATTTAGCGGAAAAAAGAACTTAGCTCGCGCGCAAACGAGCGGCGTGAATTTATGCCAATGTGCACACTCGGCGTGTTAACAATTGTAGTCACCGCTCTTAAATATCTCGGTTTACCAATACCAACCGGTGATTTTTTCGTGGCGGTCCACAGAAATCTCGGGTTTCTAGAAGTCGGTGATTTAGCGCAAAAACACTTAGCTTACGCGCACACGAGCGGCATGACTTTATGCCAATGTGCACACTCTGCGTGTTAACAAGTGTAGTCACCGCTCTGCAATATCTCTGTTTACCTCTACCGACCTGTGATACTTTCGTGGCGGTCCACAGAAAACCCGGGTTTCTAGAACTCGACGATTTAGCGAAAAAAAACTTAGCATACGCGCGCACAAGCGGCATGACTTTGTGACAATGTGCACACTCTGCCTGTTAACCATTGCAGTCACCGCTCTGAAATATCTCGGTTTACCTCTACGAACCGGTGATTCTTTCGTGGCGGTCCACAGAAAACTCGGCTTTATAGAACTCAACGATTTAGCGAAACAAAAACTTAGCTCACGCACACACGAGCGGCGTGACTTTATGCCAATGTGCAAACTCTGTTTGTTAACAATTGTAGTCACCGCTCTGAAATATCTCTGTTTACATTTACCAACCAGTGATTTTTTCGTAGCGGTCCACAGAAATCTCGGCTCTCTAGAAGTCGGCGATTTAGCGCAAAAAACACTTAGCTTACGCGTACACGAGCGGCATGACTTTATGCCAATGTACAAACTCTGCGTGTTAACAATTGTAGTTACCGCTCTGAAATATCTCTGTTTACCTCTACATACCGGTGATTCTTTCGTGGCGGTCCACAGAAAATTCGGCCTTCTAGAAGTCAACGATTTAGCGCAAAAAACACTTAGCTCATGCGCACACGAGCGGCATGACTTTATGCCAATGTGCACACTCTGCGTATTAACAAGTGTAGTCACCGCTATGCAATATCTCTGTTTACCTCTACCGACCTGTGATTCTTTCGTGGCGGTCCACAGAAATCTCGGCATTCTAGAAGTCGACGATTTAGCGCAAAAAACATTTATCGTACGCGCACACGGTAGGCATAACTTAATGACAATGTGCACACTCTGCTTGTTAACATTTGTAGTCATCGCTCTGAAATATCTATGTTTACCTCTACCAACCGGTGAGTCTTTGGTGGCGCTCCACAGAAAACTCGGCTCTCTAGAAGTCGGCGATTTCGCGCAAAAAACACTTAGCGCACGCGCACATGGGCGGCATGACTTTATTCCATTGTGTACAATCTGCGTGTTAACAAATGTAGTCATCGCTCTGAAATATGTCTGTTAAACTCTACCAACCGGTGATTTTTTCGTGGCGGTCCACAGAAATCTCGGCTTTCTAGAAGTCGACGATTTAGCGCAAAAACATTTATCGTACGCGCACACGGGAGGCATGACTTCATGACAATTTGCACACTCTGTTTGTTAACATTTGTAGTCATCGCTCTGAAATATCTATGTTTACCTCTACCAACCGCTGATTCTTTGGTGGCGGTCCACAGAAAACTCGGCTCTCTAGAAGTCGGCGATTTAGCGCAAAAAACACTTAGCGCATGCGCACACGGGCGGCATGACTTTATGCCAATGTGCACACTCTGCGTGTTAACAAGTGTAGTCACCGCTCTGCAATATCTCTGTTTACCTCTACCGACCGGTGATTCTTTCGTGGCGGTCCACAGAAAACCCTGGTTTCTAGAACTCAACGATTAAGCGCAAAAAACACTTAGCGCGCGCGCACACGGGCGGCATGACTTTATTCCATTGCGTACACTCTGCGTGTTAACAATTGTAGTCATCGCTCTGAAATTTCTCGGTTTACCTCTACCAACCGGTGATTCTTTCGTGGCGGTCCACAGAAAACTCGGCTTTCAAGAACACGACGATTTAGCGGAAAAAAGAACTTAGCTCGCGCGCAAACGAGCGGCGTGAATTTATGCCAATGTGCATACTCGGCGTGTTAACAATTGTAGTCACCGCTCTTAAATATCTCGGTTTACCAATACCAACCGGTGATTTTTTCGTGGCGGTCCACAGAAATCTCGGGTTTCTAGAAGTCGGTGATTTAGCGCAAAAACACTTAGCTTACGCGCACACGAGCGGCATGACTTTATGCCAATGTGCACACTCTGCGTGTTAACAAGTGTAGTCACCGCTCTGCAATATCTCTGTTTACCTCTACCGACCTGTGATACTTTCGTGGCGGTCCACAGAAAACCCGGGTTTCTAGAACTCGACGATTTAGCGAAAAAAAACTTAGCATACGCGCGCACGAGCGGCATGACTTTGTGACAATGTGCACACTCTGCCTGTTAACCATTGCAGTCACCGCTCTGAAATATCTCGGTTTACCTCTACGAACCGGTGATTCTTTCGTGGCGGTCCACAGAAAACTCGGCTTTATAGAACTCAACGATTTAGCGAAACAAAAACTTAGCTCACGCACACACGAGCGGCGTGACTTTATGCCAATGTGCAAACTCTGTTTGTTAACAATTGTAGTCACCGCTCTGAAATATCTCTGTTTACATTTACCAACCAGTGATTTTTTCGTAGCGGTCCACAGAAATCTCGGCTCTCTAGAAGTCGGCGATTTAGCGCAAAAAACACTTAGCTTACGCGTACACGAGCGGCATGACTTTATGCCAATGTACAAACTCTGCGTGTTAACAATTGTAGTTACCGCTCTGAAATATCTCTGTTTACCTCTACATACCGGTGATTCTTTCGTGGCGGTCCACAGAAAATTCGGCCTTCTAGAAGTCAACGATTTAGCGCAAAAAACACTTAGCTCATGCGCACACGAGCGGCATGACTTTATGCCAATGTGCACACTCTGCGTGTTAACAAGTGTAGTCACCGCTATGCAATATCTCTGTTTACCTCTACCGACCTGTGATTCTTTCGTGGCGGTCCACCGAAATCTCGGCATTCTAGAAGTCGACGATTTAGCGCAAAAAACATTTATCGTACGCGCACACGGTAGGCATAACTTAATGACAATGTGCACACTCTGCTTGTTAACATTTGTAGTCATCGCTCTGAAATATCTATGTTTACCTCTACCAACCGGTGAGTCTTTGGTGGCGCTCCACAGAAAAATCGGCTCTCTAGAAGTCGGCGATTTCGCGCAAAAAACACTTAGCGCACGCGCACATGGGCGGCATGACTTTATTCCATTGTGTACAATCTGCGTGTTAACAACTGTAGTCATCGCTCTGAAATATCTCGGTTTACCTCTACCAACCGGTGATTCTTTCGTCGCGGTCCACAGAAAACTCGGCTTTCTAGAACTCGACGATTTAGCGAAAAAAAAACTTAGCTCCCGTGCACACTAGCGGCGTGACATTATGCCAATGTGCACACTCTGCGTGTTAACAATTGTAGTCATCGCTCTTATATATCTCTGTTATTCACTGCCAACCGGTGTTTTTTCGTGGCGGTCCATAGATATCTCGGCTTTCTAGAAGTTGACGATTTAGCGCAAAAAAAACACGTAGCTCATGCGCACACGAGCGGCATGACTTTATGCCAATGTGCACAATCTGCGTGTTAACAATTTTAGTGGCCGTTCTTCAATATCTCTGTTTACCTCTACCGACCGGTGAGTCTTTCGTGGTGTTCCACAGAAAACTCGGGTCTAGAAGTCGACGATTTAGCGCAAAAGCACTTAGCGCACGCGCACACGGGCGGCCAGACTTTATGCCAATGTGCACACTCTGCGTGTTCACAATTGTAGTCATCGCTCTGAAATATCTCGGTTTGCCTCTACCAACCGGTGATTCTTTCGTGGCGGTCCACAGAAAACTCGGCTTTCTAGAACTCGACGATTTAGCGAAAAGAACACTTAGCTCATGCGCACACGAGCGGCATGACTTTATGCCAATGTGCGCACTCTGCGTGTTAACAATTGTGGTCATCGCTCTGAGATATCTCTGTTAACCTCTACCAACCGGTGATTTTTTCGTGGCGGTCCACAGAAATCTCGGCTTTCTAGAAGTCGACGATTTAGCGCAAAAAACATATATCGAACGCGCACACGAGCGGCATACCTTTATGCCAATGTGCACACTCTGCGTGTTAACAATTGTAGTCATCGCTCTTATATATCTCTGTTATTCACTGCCAACCGGTGTTTTTTCGTGGCGGTCCATAGATATCTCGGCTTTCTAGAAGTCGACGATTTAGCGCAAAAAAAACACGTAGCTCATGCGCACACGAGCGGCGTTACTTTATGCCAATGTACACACTCTGCGTGTTAACAATTGTAGTTACCGCTCTGAAATATCTCTGTTTACCTCTACATACCGGTGATTCTTTCGTGGCGGTCCACAGAAAATTCGGCCTTCTAGAAGTCAACGATTTAGCGCAAAAAACACTTAGCTCATGCGCACACGAGCGGCATGACTTTATGCCAATGTGCACACTCTGCGTGCTAACAAGTGTAGTCACCGCTCTGCAATATCTCTGTTTACCTCTACCGACCTGTGATTCTTTCGTGGCGGTCCACAGAAAACCCGGGTTTCTCTAACTCGACGATTTAGTGCAAAAAAATACTTAGCTTACGCGCGCGCGGGCGGCATAACTTTGTGACAATGTGCACACTCTGCCTGTTAACCATTGCAGTCACCGCTCTGAAATATCTCTGTTTGGCTCTACCAAACGGTGATTCTTTCGTGGCGGTACCACAGAAAACTCAGCTCTCTAGAAGTCGACGATTATGCGCAAAAAAACACCTAGCGCACGCGCGCACGGGCGGCATGACTTTATGCCATTGTGTACACTCTGCGTGTTAACAATTGTAGTCGTCGCTCTGAAATATGTCTGTTAACCTCTACCAACCGGTGATTTTTTCGTGGCGGTCCACAGAAATCTCGGCTTTCTAGAAGTCGACGATTTAGCGCAAAAAACATTTATCGTACGCGCACACGGGAGGCATAACTTTATGCCAATATGCACACTCTGCTTGTTAACATTTGTAGTCATCGCTCTGAAATATCTATGTTTACCTCTACCAACCGGTGATTCTTTGGTGGCGGTCCACAGAAAACTCGGCTCTCTAGAAGTCGGCGATTTAGCGCAAAAAACACTTAGCGCATGCGCACACGGGCGGCATGACTTTATGCCAATGTGCACACTCTGCGTGTCGACAAGTGTAGTCACCGCTCTGCAATATCTCTGTTTACCTCTACCGACCGGTGATGCTCTCGTGGCGGTCCACAGAAAACCCTGGTTTCTAGAACTCAACGATTTAGCCCAAAAAACACTTAGCGCCCGCGCACACGGGCGGCATGCCTTTATTCCATTGAGTACACTCTGCGTGTTAACAATTGTAGTCATTGCTCTGAAATATCTCGGTTTACCTCTACCAACCGGTGATTCTTTGGTGGCGGTCCACAGAAAACTCGGCTCTCTAGAAGTCGGCGATTTAGCGCAAAAAACACTTCGCGCACGCGCGCACGGGCGGCATGACTTTATGCCATTGTGTACACTCTGCGTGTTAACAATTGTAGTCATCTCTCTGAAATATGTCTGTTAACCTCTACCAACCGGTGATTTTTTCGTGGCGGTCCACAGAAATCTAGGCTTTCTAGAAGTCGACGATTTAGCGCAAAAACATTTATCGTACGCGCACACGGGAGGCATGACTTCATGACAATATGCACACTCTACTTGTTAACATTTGTAGTCATCGCTCTGAAATATCCATGTTTACCTCTACCAACCGGTGATTCTTTGGTGGCGGTCCACAGAAAACTCGGCTCTCTAGAAGTCGGCGATTTAGCGCAAAAAACACTTAGCGCGCGCGCACACGGGCGGCATGACTTTATGCCAATGTGCACACTCTGCGTGTTAACAAGTGTAGTCATCGCTCTGAAATATCTCGGTTTACCTCTACCAACCGGTGATTCTTTCGTGGCGGTCCACAGAAAACTCGGCTTTCTAGAACACGATGATTTAGCGAAAAAAAAACATAGCTCGCGCGCAAACGAGCGCCGTGAATTTATGCCAATGTGCACATTCTGTGTGCTAACAATTGTAGTCACCGCTCTCAAATATCTCTGTTTACCTATACAAACCGGTGATTCTTTCGTGGTGTTCCACAGAAACCTCGGCTCTAGAAGTCGACGATTTAGCGCAAAAGCACTTAGCGCACGCGCACACGGGCGGCCAGACTTTATGCCATTGTGCACACTCGGCGTGTTAACAATTGTAGTCACCGCTCTGAAATATCTCTGTTTACCAATACCAACCGGTGATTTTTTCGTGGCGGTCAACAGAAATCTCGGCTTTCTAGAAGTCGACGATTTAGCGCAAAAAACATTTATCGTACGCGCAAACGGGAGGCATAACTTCATGACAATATGCACACTCTGCTTGTTAGCATTTGTAGTCATCGCTCTGAAATATCTATGTTTACCTCTACCAATCGGTGATTCTTTGGTGGCGGTCCACAGAAAACTCGGCTCTCTAGAAGTCGGCGATTTAGCGCAAAAAACACTTCGCGCACGCACACACGGGCGGCATGACTTTATGCCAATGTGTACACTCTGCGTGTTAACAATTGTAGTCATCTCTCTGAAATATGTCTGTTAACCACTACCAACCGGTGATTTTCTCGTGGCGGTCCACAGAAATCTAGGCTTTCTAGAAGTCGGCGATTTAGCGCAAAAACATTTATCGTACGCGCACACGGGAGGCATGACTTCATGACAATATGCACACTCTACTTGTTAACATTTGTAGTCATCGCTCTGAAATATCTATGTTTACCTCTACCAACCGGTGATTCTTTGGTGGCGGTCCACAGAAAACTCGGCTCTCTAGAAGTCGGCGATTTTGCGCAAAAACACTTAGCGCATGCGCACACGGGCGGCATGACTTTATGCCAATGTGCACACTCTGCGTGTTAACAAGTGTAGTCACCGCTCTGCAATATCTTTGTTTACATCTATCGACCGGTGATTCTTTCGTGGCGGTCCACAGAAAACCCTGGTTTCTAGAACTCAACGATTTAGCGAAAAAGCACTTAGTGCACGCGCACACGGGCGGCCAGACTTTATGCCAATGTGCACACTCTGCGTGTTAACAATTGTAGTCATCGCTCTTAAATATCTCTGTTATTCACTGCCAACCGGTGTTTTTTCGTGGCGGTCCATAGATATCTCTGCTTTCTAGAAGTCGACGATTTAGCGCAAAAAAAACACGTAGCTCATGCGCACACGAGCGGCATGACTTTATGCCAATGTGCACAATCTGCGTGTTAACAATTTTAGTCGCCGTTCTTCAATATCTCTGTTTACCTCTACCGACCGGTGATTCTTTCGTGGTGTTCCACAGAAATCTCGGCTTTCTAGAAGTCGACGATTTAGCGCAAAAAACATTTATCGTACGCGCACACGGGAGGCATAACTTCATGACAATATGCACACTCTGCTTGTTAACATTTGTAGTCATCGCTCTGAAATATCTATGTTTACCTCTACCAACCGGTGATTCCTTGGTGGCGGTCCACAGAAAACTCGGCTCTCTAGAAGTCGGCGATTTAGCGCAAAAAACACTTAGCGCATGCGCACACGGGCGGCATGACTTTATGCCAATGTGCACACTCTGCGTGTCGACAAGTGTAGTCACCGCTCTGCAATATCTCTGTTTACCTCTACCGACCGGTGATGCTCTCGTGGCGGTCCACAGAAAACCCTGGTTTCTAGAACTCAACGATTTAGCCCAAAAAACACTTAGCGCCCGCGCACACGGGCGGCATGACTTTATTCCATTGAGTACACTCTGCGTGTTAACAATTGTAGTCATTGCTCTGAAATATCTCGGTTTACCTCTACCAACCGGTGATTCTTTGGTGGCGGTCCACAGAAAACTCGGCTCTCTAGAAGTCGGCGATTTAGCGCAAAAAACACTTCGCGCACGCGCGCACGGGCGGCATGACTTTATGCCATTGTGTACACTCTGCGTGTTAACAATTGTAGTCATCTCTCTGAAATATGTCTGTTAACCTCTACCAACCGGTGATTTTTTCGTGGCGGTCCACAGAAATCTAGGCTTTCTAGAAGTCGACGATTTAGCGCAAAAACATTTATCGTACGCGCACACGGGAGGCATGACTTCATGACAATATGCACACTCTACTTGTTAACATTTGTAGTCATCGCTCTGAAATATCCATGTTTACCTCTACCAACCGGTGATTCTTTGGTGGCGGTCCACAGAAAACTCGGCTCTCTAGAAGTCGGCGATTTAGCGCAAAAAACACTTAGCGCGCGCGCACACGGGCCGCATGACTTTATGCCAATGTGCACACTCTGCGTGTTAACAAGTGTAGTCATCGCTCTGAAATATCTCGGTTTACCTCTACCAACCGGTGATTCTTTCGTGGCGGTCCACAGAAAACTCGGCTTTCTAGAACACGATGATTTAGCGAAAAAAAAACATAGCTCGCGCGCAAACGAGCGCCGTGAATTTATGCCAATGTGCACATTCTGTGTGCTAACAATTGTAGTCACCGCTCTCAAATATCTCTGTTTACCTATACAAACCGGTGATTCTTTCGTGGTGTTCCACAGAAACCTCGGCTCTAGAAGTCGACGATTTAGCGCAAAAGCACTTAGCGCACGCGCACACGGGCGGCCAGACTTTATGCCATTGTGCACACTCGGCGTGTTAACAATTGTAGTCACCGCTCTGAATTATCTCTGTTTACCAATACCAACCGGTGATTTTTTCGTGGCGGTCAACAGAAATCTCGGCTTTCTAGAAGTCGACGATTTAGCGCAAAAAACATTTATCGTACGCGCAAACGGGAGGCATAACTTCATGACAATATACACACTCTGCTTGTTAGCATTTGTAGTCATCGCTCTGAAATATCTATGTTTACCTGTACCAATCGGTGATTCTTTGGTGGCGGTCCACAGAAAACTCGGCTCTCTAGAAGTCGGCGATTTAGCGCAAAAAACACTTCGCGCACGCACACACGGGCGGCATGACTTTATGCCAATGTGTACACTCTGCGTGTTAACAATTGTAGTCATCTCTCTGAAATATGTCTGTTAACCTCTACCAACCGGTGATTTTCTCGTGGCGGTCCACAGAAATCTAGGCTTTCTAGAAGTCGGCGATTTAGCGCAAAAACATTTATCGTACGCGCACACGGGAGGCATGACTTCATGACAATATGCACACTCTACTTGTTAACATTTGTAGTCATCGCTCTGAAATATCTATGTTTACCTCTACCAACCGGTGATTCTTTGGTGGCGGTCCACAGAAAACTCGGCTCTCTAGAAGTCGGCGATTTTGCGCAAAAACACTTAGCGCATGCGCACACGGGCGGCATGACTTTATGCCAATGTGCACACTCTGCGTGTTAACAAGTGTAGTCACCGCTCTGCAATATCTTTGTTTACATCTATCGACCGGTGATTCTTTCGTGGCGGTCCACAGAAAACCCTGGTTTCTAGAACTCAACGATTTAGCGCAAAAGCACTTAGTGCACGCGCACACGGGCGGCCAGACTTTATGCCAATGTGCACACTCTGCGTGTTAACAATTGTAGTCATCGCTCTTAAATATCTCTGTTATTCACTGCCAACCGGTGTTTTTTCGTGGCGGTCCATAGATATCTCTGCTTTCTAGAAGTCGACGATTTAGCGCAAAAAAAAACACGTAGCTCATGCGCACACGAGCGGCATGACTTTATGCCAATGTGCACAATCTGCGTGTTAACAATTTTAGTCGCCGTTCTTCAATATCTCTGTTTACCTCTACCGACCGGTGATTCTTTCGTGGTGTTCCACAGAAATCTCGGCTTTCTAGAAGTCGACGATTTAGCGCAAAAAACATTTATCGTACGCGCACACGGGAGGCATAACTTCATGACAATATGCACACTCTGCTTGTTAACATTTGTAGTCATCGCTCTGAAATATCTATGTTTACCTCTACCAACCGGTGATTCTTTGGTGGCGGTCCACAGAAAACTCGGCTCTCTAGAAGTCGGCGATTTAGCGCAAAAAACACTTCGCGCACGCGCGCACGGGCGGCATGACTTTATGCCAATGTGTACACTCTGCGTGTTAACAATTGTAGTCATCTCTCTGAAATATGTCTGTTAACCTCTACCAACCGGTGATTTTTTCGTGGCGGTCCACACAAATCTAGGCTTTCTAGAAGTCGGCGATTTAGCGCAAAAACATTTATGGTACGCGCACACGGGAGGCATGACTTCATGACAATATGCACACTCTACTTGTTAACATTTGTAGTCATCGCTCTGAAATATCTATGTTTACCTCTACCAACCGGTGATCCTTTGGTGGCGGTCCACAGAAAACTCGGCTCTCTAGAAGTCGGCGATTTTGCGCAAAAACACTTAGCGCATGCGCACACGGGCGGCATGACTTTATGCCAATGTGCACACTCTGCGTGTTAACAAGTGTAGTCACCGCTCTGCAATATCTTTGTTTACCTCTATCGACCGGTGATTCTTTCGTGGCGGTCCACAGAAAACCCTGGTTTCTAGAACTCAACGATTTAGCGCAAAAGCACTTAGTGCACGCGCACACGGGCGGCCAGACTTTATGCCAATGTGCACACTCTGCGTGTTAACAATTGTAGTCATCGCTCTTAAATATCTCTGTTATTCACTGCCAACCGGTGTTTTTTCGTGGCGGTCCATAGATATCTCTGCTTTCTAGAAGTCGACGATTTAGCGCAAAAAAAACACGTAGCTCATGCGCACACGAGCGGCATGACTTTATGCCAATGTGCACAATCTGCGTGTTAACAATTTTAGTCGCCGTTCTTCAATATCTCTGTTTACCTCTACCGACCGGTGATTCTTTCGTGGTGGTCCACAGAAAACTCGGCTTTCTAGAACTCGACGATTGGACGAAAAAAAACTTAGCTCACGCGCACACGAGCGGCGTGACTTTATGCCAATGTGCACACTCTGCGTGTTAACAATTGTAGTCACCGCTCTGAAATATCTCTGTTTACCTTTACCAACCAGTGATTTTTTCGTGGCGGTCCACAGAAATCTCGGCTTTCTAGAACTCGACGATTATGCGCAAAAACACACCTAGCGCACGCGCGCATGGGCGGCATGACTTTATGCCATTGTGTACACTCTGCGTGTTAACAATTGTAGTCGTCGCTCTGAAATATGTCTGTTAACCTCTACCAACAGGTGATTTTTTCGTGGCGGTCCACAGAAATCTCGGCTTTCTAGAAGTCGACGATTTAGCGCAAAAAACATTTATCGTACGCGCACACGGGAGGCATAACTTCATGACAATATGCACACTCTGCGTGTTAACAATTGTAGTCATCGCTCTGAAATATGTCTGTTAACCTCTACCAACCGGTGATTTTTTCGTGGCGGTCCACAGAAATCTCGGCTTTCTAGAAGTCGACGATTTAGCGCAAAAACATTTATCGTGCGCGCGCACGGGAGGCATCACTTCATGACAATATGCACACTCTGCTTGTTAACATTTGTAGTCATCGCTCTGAAATATCTATGTTTACCTCTACCAACCGGTGATTCTTTGGTGGCGGTCCACAGAAAACTCGGCTCTCTAGAAGTCGGCGATTTAGCGCAAAAACACTTAGCGCATGCGCACACGGGCGGCATGACTTTATGCCAATGTGCACACTCTGCGTGTTAACAAGTGTAGTCACCGCTCTGCAATATCTCTGTTTACCTCTACCGACCGGTGATTCTCTCGTGGCGGTCCACAGAAAACCCTGGTTTCTAGAACTCAACGATTTAGCGCAAAAAACACTTAGCGCGCGCGCACACGGGCGGCATGACTTTATTCCATTGTGTACACTCTGCGTGTTAACAATTGTAGTCATTGCTCTGAAATATCTCGGTTTAGCTCTACCAACCGGTGATTCTTTGGTGGCGGTCCACAGAAAACTCGGCTCTCTAGAAGTCGGCGATTTAGCGCAAAAAACACTTCGCGCACACGCGCACGGGCGGCATGACTTTATGCCATTGTGTACACTCTGCGTGTTAACAATTGTAGTCATCTCTCTGAAATATGTCTGTTAACCTCTACCAACCGGTGATTTTTTCGTGGCGGTCCACAGAAATCTAGGCTTTCTAGAAGTCGACGATTTAGCGGAAAAACATTTATCGTACGCGCACACGGGAGGCATGACTTCATGACAATATGCATACTCTACTTGTTAACATTTGTAGTCATCGCTCTGAAATATCTATGTTAACCTCTACCAACCGGTGATTCTTTGGTGGCGGTCCACAGAAAACTCGGCTCTCTAGAAGTCGGCGATTTTGCGCAAAAAACACTTAGCGCATGCGCACACGGGCGGCATGACTTTATGCCAATGTGCACACTCTGCGTGTTAACAAGTGTAGTCACCGCTCTGCAATATCTCTGTTTACCTCTACCGACCGGTGATTCTTTCGTGGCGGTCCACAGAAAACCCTGGTTTCTAGAACTCAACGATTTAGCGCAAAAAACACTTAGCGCGCGCGCACACGGGCGGCATGACTTTATTCCATTGTGTACACTCTGCGTGTTAACAATTGTAGTCATCGCTCTGAAATATCTCGGTTTACCTCTACCAACCGGTGATCCTTTGGTGGCGGTCCACAGAAAACTCGGCTCTCTAGAAGTCGGCGATTTTGCGCAAAAACACTTAGCGCATGCGCACACGGGCGACATGACTTTATGCCAATGTTCACACTCTGCGTGTTAACAAGTGTAGTCACCGCTCTGCAATATCTTTGTTTACCTCTATCGACCGGTGATTCTTTCGTGGCGGTCCACAGAAAACCCTGGTTTCTAGAACTCAACGATTTAGCTCAAAAGCACTTAGTCCACGCGCACACGGGCGGCCAGACTTTATGCCAATGTGCACACTCTGCGTGTTAACAATTGTAGTCATCGCTCTTAAATATCTCTGTTATTCACTGCCAACCGGTGTTTTTTCGTGGCGGTCCATAGATATCTCTGCTTTCTAGAAGTCGACGATTTAGCGCAAAAAAACACGTAGCTCATGCGCACACGAGCGGCATGACTTTATGCCAATGTGCACAATCTGCGTGTTAACAATTTTAGTCGCCGTTCTTCAATATCTCTGTTTACCTCTACCGACCGGTGATTCTTTCGTGGTGTTCCACAGAAAACTCGGCTCTAGAAGTCGACGATTTAGCGCAAAAGCACTTAGCGCACGCGCACACGGGCGGCCAGACTTTATGCCAATGTGCACACTCTGCGTGTTAACAATTGTAGTCATCGCTCTGAAATATCTCGGTTTACGTCTACCAACCGGTGATTCTTTCGTGGTGGTCCACAGAAAACTCGGCTTTCTAGAACTCGACGATTGGACGAAAAAAAACTTAGCTCACGCGCACACGAGCGGCGTGACTTTATGCCAATGTGCACACTCTGCGTGTTAACAATTGTAGTCACCGCTCTGAAATATCTCTGTTTACCTTTACCAACCAGTGATTTTTTCGTGGCGGTCCACAGAAATCTCGGCTTTCTAGAACTCGACGATTATGCGCAAAAACACACCTAGCGCACGCGCGCACGGGCGGCATGACTTTATGCCATTGTGTACACTCTGCGTGTTAACAATTGTAGTCGTCGCTCTGAAATATGTCTGTTAACCTCTACCAACAGGTGATTTTTTCGTGGCGGTCCACAGAAATCTCGGCTTTCTAGAAGTCGACGATTTAGCGCAAAAAACATTTATCGTACGCGCACACGGGAGGCATAACTTCATGAGAATATGCACAATCTGCGTGTTAACAATTGTAGTCGTCGCTCTGAAATATGTCTGTTAACCTCTACCAACCGGTGATTTTTTCGTGGCGGTCCAAAAAAATCTCGGCTTTCTAGAAGTCGACGATTTAGCGCAAAAACATTTATCGTACGCGCGCACGGGAGGCATCACTTCATTACAATATGCACACTCTGCTTGTTAACATTTGTAGTCATCCCTCTGAAATATCTATGTTTACCTCTACCAACCGGTGATTCTTTGGTGGCGGTCCACAGAAAACTCGGCTCTCTAGAAGTCGGCGATTTAGCGCAAAAAACACTTAGCGCATGCGCACACGGGCGGCATGACTTTATGCCAATGTGCACACTCTGCGTGTTAACAAGTGTAGTCACCGCTCTGCAATATCTCTGTTTACCTCTACCGACCGGTGATTCTCTCGTGGCGGTCCACAGAAAACCCTGGTTTCTAGAACTCAACGATTTAGCGCAAAAAACACTTAGCGCGCGCGCACACGGGCGGCATGACTTTATTTCATTGTGTACACTCTGCGTGTTAACAATTGTAGTCATCTCTCTGAAATATGTCTGTTAACCTCTACCAACCGGTGATTTTTTCGTGGCGGTCCACAGAAATCTAGGCTTTCTAGAAGTCGACGATTTAGCGGAAAAACATTTATCGTGCGCGCACATGGGAGGCATGACTTCATGACAATATGCATACTCTACTTGTTGACATTTGTAGTCATCGCTCTGAAATATCTATGTTAACCTCTACCAACCGGTGATTCTTTGGTGGCGGTCCACAGAAAACTCGGCTCTCTAGAAGTCGGCGATTTTGCGCAAAAAACACTTAGCGCATGCGCACACGGGCGGCATGACTTTATGCCAATGTGCACACTCTGCGTGTTAACAAGTGTAGTCACCGCTCTGCAATATCTCTGTTTACCTCTACCGACCGGTGATTCTTTCGTGGCGGTCCACAGAAAACCCTGGTTTCTAGAACTCAACGATTTAGCGCAAAAGCACTTAGTGCACGCGCACACGGGCGGCCAGACTTTATGCCAATGTGCACACTCGGCGTGTTAACAATTGTAGTCACCGCTCTGAAATATCTCTGTTTACCAATACCAACCGGTGATTTTTTCGTGGCGGTCCACAGAAATCTCGGCTTTCTAGAAGTCGGCGATTTAGCGCAAAAAACACTTAGCGCACGCGCACATGGGCGGCATGACTTTATTCCATTGTGTACAATCTGCGTGTTAACAATTGTAGTCATCGCTCTGAAATATCTCGGTTTACCTCTACCAACCCGTGATTCTTTCGTCGCGGTCCACTGAAAACTCGGCTTTCTAGAACTCGACGATTTAGCGAAAAAAAAACTTAGCGCGCGCGCACACGAGCGGCGTGACTTTATGCCAATGTGCACACTCTGCGTGTTAACAATTGTGGTCATCGCTCTGAAATATCCCTGTTTACCGCTACCAACCGGTGATCCTTTCGTAGCGGTCCACAGAAAACTAGGCTCTCTAGGAATCGACGAATTAGCGCAATAAAACACTCAGCCCACGCGCACACGGGCGGCATGCCTTTATGCCAATGTGCACCCTCTGCGTGTTAACAATTGTAGTCACTGCTCTGCAATATCACTGTTTACCTATTCTAACCGTTGATTCTTTCCTGTTGGTCCACAGAGAACTCGTCTTTCTAGAAGTCGACAATCTTGCGCAAAAAATACTTAGCTCCCGTGCACACTAGCGGCGTGACATTATGCCAATGTGCACACTCTGCGTGTTAACAATTGTAGTCATCGCTCTTATATATCTCTGTTATTCACTGCCAACCGGTGTTTTTTCGTGGCGGTCCATAGATATCTCGGCTTTCTAGAAGTCGACGATTTAGCGCAAAAAAAACACGTAGCTCATGCGCACACGAGCGGCATGACTTTATGCCAATGTGCACAATCTGCGTGTTAACAATTTTAGTCGCCGTTCTTCAATATCTCTGTTTACCTCTACCGACCGGTGAGTCTTTCGTGGTGTTCCACAGAAAACTCGGCTCTAGAAGTCGACGATTTAGCGCAAAAGCACTTAGCGCACGCGCACACGGGCGGCCAGACTTTATGCCAATGTGCACACTCTGCGTGTTCACAATTGTAGTCATCGCTCTGAAATATCTCGGTTTGCCTCTACCAACCGGTGATTCTTTCGTGGCGGTCCACAGAAAACTCGGCTTTCTAGAACTCGACGATTTAGCGAAAAAAAACTTAGCTAACGCGCACACGAGCGGCGTTACTTTATGCCAATGTACACACTGTGCGTGTTAACAATTGTAGTTACCGCTCTGAAATATCTCTGTTTACCTCTACATACCGGTGATTCTTTCGTGGCGGTCCACAGAAAATTCGGCCTTCTAGAAGTCAACGATTTAGCGCAAAAAACACTTAGCTCATGCGCACACGAGCGGCATGACTTTATGCCAATGTGCACACTCTGCGTGTTAACAAGTGTAGTCACCGCCCTGCAATATCTCTGTTTACCTCTACCGACCTGTGATTCTTTCGTGACGGTCCACAGAAATCTCGGCATTCTAGAAGTCGACGATTTAGCGCAAAAAACATTTATCGTACGCGCACACGGTAGGCATAACTTAATGACAATGTGCACACTCTGCTTGTTAACATTTGTAGTCATCGCTCTGAAATATCTATGTTTACGTCTACCAACCGGTGAGTCTTTGGTGGCGCTCCACAGAAAACTCGGCTCTCTAGAAGTCGGCGATTTCGCGCAAAAAACACTTAGCGCACGCGCACATGGGCGGCATGACTTTATTCCATTGTGTACAATCTGCGTGTTAACAATTGTAGTCATCGCTCTGAAATATCTCGGTTTACCTCTACCAACCCGTGATTCTTTCGTCGCGGTCCACTGAAAACTCGGCTTTCTAGAACTCGACGATTTAGCGAAAAAAAAACTTAGCGCGCGCGCACACGAGCGGCGTGACTTTATGCCAATGTGCACACTCTGCGTGTTAACAATTGTGGTCATCGCTCTGAAATATCCCTGTTTACCGCTACCAACCGGTGATCCTTTCGTAGCGGTCCACAGAAAACTAGGCTCTCTAGGAATCGACGAATTAGCGCAATAAAACACTCAGCCCACGCGCACACGGGCGGCATGCCTTTATGCCAATGTGCACCCTCTGCGTGTTAACAATTGTAGTCACTGCTCTGCAATATCACTGTTTACCTATTCTAACCGTTGATTCTTTCCTGTTGGTCCACAGAGAACTCGTCTTTGTAGAAGTCGACAATCTTGCGCAAAAAATACTTAGCTCCCGTGCACACTAGCGGCGTGACATTATGCCAATGTGCACACTCTGCGTGTTAACAATTGTAGTCATCGCTCTTATATATCTCTGTTATTCACTGCCAACCGGTGTTTTTTCGTGGCGGTCCATAGATATCTCGGCTTTCTAGAAGTCGACGATTTAGCGCAAAAAAAACACGTAGCTCATGCGCACACGAGCGGCATGACTTTATGCCAATGTGCACAATCTGCGTGTTAACAATTTTAGTCGCCGTTCTTCAATATCTCTGTTTACCTCTACCGACCGGTGAGTCTTTCGTGGTGTTCCACAGAAAACTCGGCTCTAGAAGTCGACGATTTAGCGCAAAAGCACTTAGCGCACGCGCACACGGGCGGCCAGACTTTATGCCAATGTGCACACTCTGCGTGTTCACAATTGTAGTCATCGCTCTGAAATATCTATGTTTACCTCTACCAACCGGTGAGTCTTTGGTGGCGCTCCACAGAAAACTCGGCTCTCTAGAAGTCGGCGATTTCGCGCAAAAAACACTTAGCGCACGCGCACATGGGCGGCGTGACTTTATGCCAATGTGCACACTCTGCGTGTTAACAATTGTGGTCATCGCTCTGAAATATCCCTGTTTACCGCTACCAACCGGTGATCCTTTCGTAGCGGTCCACAGAAAACTAGGCTCTCTAGGAATCGACGAATTAGCGCAATAAAACACTCAGCCCACGCGCACACGGGCGGCATGCCTTTATGCCAATGTGCACCCTCTGCGTGTTAACAATTGTAGTCACTGCTCTGCAATATCACTGTTTACCTATTCTAACCGTTGATTCTTTCCTGTTGGTCCACAGAGAACTCGTCTTTCTAGAAGTCGACAATCTTGCGCAAAAAATACTTAGCTCCCGTGCACACTAGCGGCGTGACATTATGCCAATGTGCAGACTCTGCGTGTTAACAATTGTAGTCATCGCTCTTATATATCTCTGTTATTCACTGCCAACCGGTGTTTTTTCGTGGCGGTCCATAGATATCTCGGCTTTCTAGAAGTCGACGATTTAGCGCAAAAAAAACACGTAGCTCATGCGCACACGAGCGGCATGACTTTATGCCAATGTGCACAATCTGCGTGTTAACAATTTTAGTCGCCGTTCTTCAATATCTCTGTTTACCTCTACCGACCGGTGAGTCTTTCGTGGTGTTCCACAGAAAACTCGGCTCTAGAAGTCGACGATTTAGCGCAAAAGCACTTAGCGCACGCGCACACGGGCGGCCAGACTTTATGCCAATGTGCACACTCTGCGTGTTCACAATTGTAGTCATCGCTCTGAAATATCTCGGTTTGCCTCTACCAACCGGTGATTCTTTCGTGGCGGTCCACAGAAAACTCGGCTTTCTAGGACTCGACGATTTAGCGAAAAAAAACTTAGCTAACGCGCACACGAGCGGCGTTACTTTATGCCAATGTACACACTCTGCGTGTTAACAATTGTAGTTACCGCTCTGAAATATCTCTGTTTACCTCTACATACCGGTGATTCTTTCGTGGCGGTCCACAGAAAATTCGGCCTTCTAGAAGTCAACGATTTAGCGCAAAAAACACTTAGCTCATGCGCACACGAGCGGCATGACTTTATGCCAATGTGCACACTCTGCGTGTTAACAATTGTGGTCATCGCTCTGAGATATCTCTGTTAACCTCTACCAACCGGTAATTTTTTCGTGGCGGTCCACAGAAATCTCGGCTTTCTAGAAGTCGACGATTTAGCGCAAAAAACATATATCGAACGCGCACACGAGCGGCATACCTTTATGCCAATGTGCACACTCTGCGTGTTAACAATTGTAGTCATCGCTCTTATATATCTCTGTTATTCACTGCCAACCGGTGTTTTTTCGTGGCGGTCCATAGATATCTCGGCTTTCTAGAAGTCGACGATTTAGCGCAAAAAAAACACGTAGCTCATGCGCACACGAGCGGCGTTACTTTATGCCAATGTACACACTCTGCGTGTTAACAATTGTAGTTACCGCTCTGAAATATCTCTGTTTACCTCTACATACCGGTGATTCTTTCGTGGCGGTCCACAGAAAATTCGGCCTTCTAGAAGTCAACGATTTAGCGCAAAAAACACTTAGCTCATGCGCACACGAGCGGCATGACTTTATGCCAATGTGCACACTCTGCGTGTTAACAAGTGTAGTCACCGCTCTGCAATATCTCTGTTTACCTCTACCGACCTGTGATTCTTTCGTGACGGTCCACAGAAATCTCGGCATTCTAGAAGTCGACGATTTAGCGCAAAAACATTTATCGTACGCGCACACGGGAGGCATAACTTCATGACAATATGCACACTCTGCTTGTTAACATTTGTAGTCATCGCTCTGAAATATCTATGTTTACCTCTACCAACCGGTGATTCTTTGGTGGCGGTCCACAGAAAACTCGGCTCTCTAGAAGTCGGCGATTTAGCGCAAAAAACACTTAGCGCATGCGCACACGGGCGGCATGATTTTATGCCAATGTGCACACTCTGCGTGTCGACAAGTGTAGTCACCGCTCTGCAATATCTCTGTTTAGCTCTACCGACCGGTGATTCTCTCGTGGCGGTCCACAGAAAACCCTGGTTTCTAGAACTCAACGATTTAGCCCAAAAAACACTTAGCGCGCGCGCACACGGGCGGCATGACTTTATTCCATTGAGTACACTCTGCGTGTTAACAATTGTAGTCATTGCTCTGAAATATCTCGGTTTACCTCTACCAACCGGTGATTCTTTGGTGGCGGTCCACAGAAAACTCGGCTCTCTAGAAGTCGGCGATTTAGCGCAAAAAACACTTCGCGCACGCGCGCACGGGCGGCATGACTTTATGCCATTGTGTACACTCTGCGTGTTAACAATTGTAGTCATCTCTCTGAAATATCAAGTCAAAGTCAAGTGTACGCCGATAAACAACGCTACTATGGTGAATCGCTACCAAGTTTCATAACCACGGCTCCAGAGAAATTTTGGCGTTCTATTTCTCCGACCTCCCAGGAATGTGATTTATTTCATGTTGATGGTAAGGCAGTTCACGAAAGCAAAGAAATAGCAAATGCGTTTAACAAACACTTTAAGTCCGTCTATACAAATGATAATGATGTAATACCACCTTTCGAAATGTGTGTGCCGCCTATACCCGATGTTCAAATAAGCGAACCAGGTATACTCAACATGCTTTTACAATTGAACACTAAAAAATCTTCTGGCCCGGACAACATTCCAAACACATTTTTAAAACGGTATGCAGAATGGACATCAAAGTACTTGCACATTCTGTTCACAAGGTCATTGTGCGAGGGACAAGTACCGAGTGACTGGAGGACAGCCAGAGTGAAGCCAATACATAAAACAGGAAAAAAGCACTGCATTCAAAACTACCGTCCAATTTCTTTAACATCTACAGTATGTAAACTTTTGGAACACATAATCCATAATCATATCTCAGAATTCTTGGAAAACAATAATGTACTAACAAAGCATCAACACGGATTCAGAAAAGGCTACTCTACAATTACTCAACTAGTTTTAACAGTGCACGACTTTGCGAAAGCAATTAACAATGGGAAACAAATAGATGCTATTTTCATGGACTTTTCGAAGGCTTTCGACAGGGTCTCTCACAAAAAACTACTTTACAAATTGAGCAAGATACTGAAAAACTCCAGACTAATTAATTGGCTTACAGCATACCTTGATAGCAGAGAACAATTTGTTTTTAATAATCATGCTTCTGAACGACTTCCGGTAGGCTCTGGTGTTCCGCAGGGCTCGGTCCTTGGACCTCTCTTGTTCCTTTTGTTCATTAATGATATGCTGCATGGTATTCCTGTTATGGCTAAGCTTTATGCAGATGACTGTGTATTGTACTCGGAGATAGACAATGTTACTGACCAGGAGTTGCTGAATGATGCTTTTCGACAAATTGTCGACTGGTGCGCTGCCTGGCAAATGTCAATTAATTTCGAGAAAACAGTTTTTATGTCCATCTCACATAAGAAACATAAACTAACGTTTCCATATGGTATTACTAACATAAATATTTCCGAAGTAACACATTATAAGTATCTAGGACTCTGGATCACAAATGACCTCACTTGGGCTAAGCACCTTGAATATGTAGTATCTAATGCTAACCGCAAGCTTTATTTTTTAAGAAGGGCTTTGAAACTTTCTACTCCCACTGTACGCCTACTCGCATATAAAGCTGTAGTTTTACCGATGCTAGACTATGCATGTGTAATTTGGGACCCTTTTACTAAAACTGGCACTAACAAGATAGAAATGGTGCAAAGAAAAGCAGCTCGTTTCATTTATAACAACTTCGGACGCACTTCAGTGACATACCTCTTAACAAAAGCAAACCTGCCACCATTAATGCAAAGAAATCGTGTATCACGACTAAAATTTCTTTTTCAACTTATTAACGGTCATTATAAGACAGATCTCACGGGAATAATTACTTTTTCATCTGGTTATGCTACTAGACAGCGACATAGCCGAACAATAACCCCATTTAGTACACGTAATAATTGTTTTCAGTATTCCTTCTTTCCTCGAACAATCGTTGAATGGAATCATCTAACCAATGACCAAGTTTTAAAATCATCCCTTTCGGCGTTTGTTTCAAGTATTGAGTAACAATTTGTTTTCTTGCTGTGCCACTGCTATGTTTAAGCTCCGTTAACCTGACTTGTATTGTTTTCGTTGCCTATACTATAGTATTCTTACATATGTATTGTTTCCCACCCTGCTAAAATCCCCAATGGGGATTGCAGTATTGATAAATAAATAAATAAATAAATATGTCTGTTAACCTCTACCAACCGGTGATTTTTTCGTGGCGGTCCACAGAAATCTAGCCTTTCTAGAAGTCGACGATTTAGCGCAAAATCATTTATCGTACGAGCACACGGGAGGCATGACTTCATGACAATATGCACACTCTACTTGTTAACATTTGTAGTCATCGCTCTGAAATATCTATGTTTACCTCTACCAACCGGTGATTCTTTGGTGGCGGTCCACAGAAAACTCGGCTCTCTAGAAGTCGGCGATTTAGCGCAAAAAACACTTAGCGCGCGCGCACACGGGCGGCATGACTTTATTCCATTGTGTACACTTTGCGTGTTAACAATTGTAGTCATCGCTCTGAAATATCTCGGTTTACCTCTACCAACCGGTGATTCTTTCGTGGCGGTCCACAGAAAACTCGGCTTTCTAGAACACGACGATTTAGCGAAAAAAAAACTTAGCTCGCGCGCAAACGAGCGCCGTGAATTTATGCCAATGTGCACATTCTGTGTGCTAACAATTGTAGTCACCGCTGTCAAATATCTCTGTTTACCTATACAAACCGGTGATTCTTTGGTGGTGTTCCACAGAAACCTCGGCTCTAGAAGTCGACGATTTAGCGCAAAAGCACTTAGCGCACGCGCACACGGGCGGCCAGACTTTATGCCATTGTGCACACTCGGCGTGTTAACAATTGTAGTCACCGCTCTGAAATATCTCTGTTTACCAATACCAACCGGTGATTTTTTCGTGGCGGTCCACAGAAATCTCGGCTTTCTAGAAGTCGACGATTTAGCGCAAAAAACATTTATCGTACGCGCACACGGGAGGCATAACTTCATGAAAATATGCACACTCTGCTTGTTAACATTTGTAGTCATCGCTCTGAAATATCTATGTTTACCTCTACCAACCGGTGATTCTTTGGTGGCGGTCCACAGAAAACTCGGCTCTCTAGAAGTCGGCGATTTAGCGCAAAAAACACTTCGCGCACGCGCGCACGGGCGGCATGACTTTATGCCAATGTGTACACTCTGCGTGTTAACAATTGTAGTCATCTCTCTGAAATATGTCTGTTAACCTCTACCAACCGGTGATTTTTTCGTGGCGGTCTACAGAAATCTAGGCTTTCTAGAAGTCGGCGATTTAGCGCAAAAACATTTATCGTACGCGCACACGGGAGGCATGACTTCATGACAATATGCACACTCTACTTGTTAACATTTGTAGTCATCGCTCTGAAATATCTATGTTTACCTCTACCAACCGGTGATTCTTTGGTGGCGGTCCACAGAAAACTCGGCTCTCTAGAAGTCGGCGATTTTGCGCAAAAACACTTAGCTTACGCGCACACGAGCGGCATGACTTTATGCCAATGTGCACACTCTGCGTGTTAACAAGTGTAGTCACCGCTCTGCAATATCTCTGTTTACCTCTACCGACCTGTGATTCTTTCGTGGCGGTCCACAGAAAACCCGGGTTTCTCTAACTCGACGATTTAGTGCAAAAAAATACTTAGCTTACGCGCGCACGGGCGGCATGACTTTGTGACAATGTGCACACTCTGCCTGTTAACCATTGCAGTCACCGGTCTGAAATATCTCTGTTTGGCTCTACCAAACGGTGATTCTTTCGTGGCGGTACCACAGAAAACTCAGCTCTCTAGAAGTCGACGATTATGCGCAAAAAAACACTTTGCGCACGCGCGCACGGGCGGCCTGACTTTATGCCATTGTGTACACTCTGCGTGTTAACAATTGTAGTCATCGCTCTGAAATATGTCTGTTAACCTCTACCAACCGGTGGTTTTTTCGTGGCGGTCCACAGAAATCTCGGCTTTCTAGAAGTCGACGATTTAGCGCAAAAAACATTTATCGTACGCGCACACGGGAGGCATAACTTCATGACAATATGCACACTCTGCTTGTTAACATTTGTAGTCATCGCTCTGAAATATCTATGTTTACCTCTACCAACCGGTGATCCTTTGGTGGCGGTCCACAGAAAACTCGGCTCTCTAGAAGTCGGCGATTTAGCGCAAAAAACACTTCGCGCAGGCGCGCACGGGCGGCGTGACTTTATGCCAATGTGTACACTCTGCGTGTTAACAATTGTAGTCATCTCTCTGAAATATGTCTGTTAACCTCTACCAACCGGTGATTTTTTCGTGGCGGTCTACAGAAATCTAGGCTTTCTAGAAGTCGGCGATTTAGCGCAAAAACATTTATCGTACGCGCACACGGGAGGCATGACTTCATGACAATATGCACACTTCTTGTTAACATTTGTAGTCATCGCTCTGAAATATCTATGTTTACCTCTACCAACCGGTGATTCTTTGGTGGCGGTCCACAGAAAACTCGGCTCTCTAGAAGTCGGCGATTTAGCGCAAAAAACACTTAGCGCATGCGCACACGGGCGGCATGACTTTATGCCAATGTGCACACTCTGCGTGTTAACAAGTGTAGTCACCGCTCTGCAATATCTCTGTTTACCTCTACCGACCGGTGATTCTCTCGTAGCGGTGCACAGAATACCCTGGTTTCTAGAACTCAACGATTTAGCGCAAAAAACACTTAACGCGCGCGCACACGGGCGGCATGACTTTATTCCATTGTGTACACTCTGCGTGTTAACAATTGTAGTCATCGCTCTGAAATATCTCGGTTTACCTCTACCAACCGGTGATTCTTTGGTGGCGGTCCACAGAAAACTCGGCTCTCTAGAAGTCGGCGATTTAGCGCAAAAAACACTTCGCGCACGCGCGCACGGGCGGCATGACTTTATGCCATTGTGTACACTCTGCGAGTTAACAATTGTAGTCATCTCTCTGAAATATGTCTGTTAACCTCTACCAACCGGTGATTTTTTCGTGGCGGTCCACAGAAATCTAGGCTTTCTAGAAGTCGACGATTTAGCGCAAAAGCACTTAGCGCACGCGCACACGGGCGGCCAGACTTTATGCCATTGTGCACACTCGGCGTGTTAACAATTGTAGTCACCGCTCTGAAATATCTCTGTTTACCAATACCAACCGGTGATTTTTTCGTGGCGGTCGACAGAAATCTCGGCTTTCTAGAAGTCGGCGATTTAGCGCAAAAAACACTTAGCTTACGCGCACACGAGCGGCATGACTTTATGCCAATGTGCACACTCTGCGTGTTAACAAGTGTAGTCGCCGCTCTGCAATATCTCTGTTTACCTCTACCGACCTGTGATACTTTCGTGGCGGTCCACAGAAAACCCGGGTTTCTCTAACTCGACGATTTAGTGCAAAAAAATGCTTAGCTTGCGCGCGCACGGGCGGCATGACTTTGTGACAATGTGCACACTCTGCCTGTTAACCATTGCAGTCACCGGTCTGAAATATCTCTGTTTGGCTCTACCAAACGGTGATTCTTTCGTGGCGGTACGACATAAAACTCAGCTCTCTAGAAGTCGACGATTATGCGCAAAAAAACACTTTGCGCACGCGCGCACGGGCGGCATGACTTTATGCCATTGTGTACACTCTGCGTGTTAACAATTGTAGTCATCGCTCTGAAATATGTCTGTTAACCTCTACCAACCGGTGATTTTTTCGTGGCGGTCCACAGAAATCTCGGCTTTCTAGAAGTCGACGATTTAGCGCAAAAACATTTATCGTACGCGCACACGGGAGGCATAACTTCATGACAATATGCACACTCTGCTTGTTAACATTTGTAGTCATCGCTCTGAAATATCTATGTTTACCTCTACCAACCGGTGATTCTTTGGTGGCGGTCCACTGAAAACTCGGCTCTGTAGAAGTCAGCGATTTAGCGCAAAAAACACTTCGCGCAGGCGCGCACGGGCGGCATGACTTTATGCCAATGTGTACACTCTGCGTGTTAACAATTGTAGTCATCTCTCTGAAATATGTCTGTTAACCTCTACCAACCGGTGATTTTTTCGTGGCGGTCTACAGAAATCTAGGCTTTCTAGAAGTCGGCGATTTAGCGCAAAAACATTTACCGTACGCGCACACGGGAGGCATGACTTCATGACAATATGCACACTCTACTTGTTAACATTTGTAGTCATCGCTCTGAAATATCTATGTTTACCTCTACCAACCGGTGATTCTTTGGTGGTGGTCCACAGAAAACTCGGCTCTCTAGAAGTCGGCGATTTTGCGCAAAAAACACTTAGCGCATGCGCACACGGGCGGCATGACTTTATGCCAATGTGCACACTCTGCGTGGTAACAAGTGTAGTCACCGCTCTGCAATATCTCTGTTTACCTCTACCGACCGGTGATTCTTTCGTGGCGGTCCACAGAAAACCCTGGTTTCTAGAACTCAACGATTTAGCGCAAAAGCACTTAGTGCACGTGCACACGGGCGGCCAGACTTTATGCCAATGTGCACACTCGGCTTGTTAACAATTGTAGTCACCGCTCTGAAATATCTCTGTTTACCAATACCAACCGGTGATTTTTTCGTGGCGGTCCACAGAAATCTCGGCTTTCTAGAAGTCGGCGATTTAGCGCAAAAAACACTTCGCGCACGCGCACACGCGCGGCATGACTTTATGCCAATGTGCACACTCTGCGTGTTAACAAGTGTAGTCACCGCTCTGCAATATCTCTGTTTACCTCTACTGACCTTTGATTCTTTCGTGGCGGTCCACAGAAAACCCGGGTTTCTCTAACTCGACGATTTAGTGCAAAAAAATACTTAACTTACGCGCGCACGGGCGGCATGACTTTGTGACAATGTGCACACTCTGCCTGTTAACCATTGCAGTCACCGCTCTGAAATATCTCTGTTTGGCTCTACCAAACGGTGATTCTTTCGTGGCGGTACAACAGAAAACTTAGCTCTCTAGAAGTCGACGATTTAGCACAAAAAAACACTTAGCGCACGCGCGCACGGGCGGCATGACTTTATGCCATTGTGTACACTCTGCGTGTTAACAAATGTAGTCATCGCTCTGAAATATGTCTGTTAAACTCTACCAACCGGTGATTTTTTCGTGGCGGTCCACAGAAATCTCGGCTTTCTAGAAGTCGACGATTTAGCGCAAAAACATTTATCGTACGCGCACACGGGAGGCATGACTTCATGACAATTTGCACACTCTGCTTGTTAACATTTGTAGTCATCGCTCTGAAATATCTATGTTTACCTCTACCAACCGCTGATTCTTTGGTGGCGGTCCACAGAAAACTCGGCTCTCTAGAAGTCGGCGATTTAGCGCAAAAAACACTTAGCGCATGCGCACACGGGCGGCATGACTTTATGCCAATGTGCACACTCTGCGTGTTAACAAGTGTAGTCACCGCTCTTCAATATCTCTGTTTACCTCTACCGACCGGTGATTCTTTCGTGGCGGTCCACAGAAAACCCTGGTTTCTAGAACTCAACGATTAAGCGCAAAAAACACTTAGCGCGCGCGCACACGGGCGGCATGACTTTATTCCATTGCGTACACTCTGCGTGTTAACAATTGTAGTCATCGCTCTGAAATTTCTCGGTTTACCTCTACCAACCGGTGATTCTTTCGTGGCGGTCCACAGAAAACTCGGCTTTGAAGAACACGACGATTTAGCGGAAAAAAGAACTTAGCTCGCGCGCTAACGAGCGGCGTGAATTTATGCCAATGTGCACACTCGGCGTGTTAACAATTGTAGTCACCGCTCTTAAATATCTCGGTTTACCAATACCAACCGGTGATTTTTTCGTGGCGGTCCACAGAAATCTCGGGTTTCTAGAAGTCGGTGATTTAGCGCAAAAACACTTAGCTTACGCGCACACGAGCGGCATGACTTTATGCCAATGTGCACACTCTGCGTGTTAACAAGTGTAGTCACCGCTCTGCAATATCTCTGTTTACCTCTACCGACCTGTGATACTTTCGTGGCGGTCCACAGAAAACCCGGGTTTCTAGAACTCGACGATTTAGCGAAAAAAAACTTAGCATACGCGCGCACAAGCGGCATGACTTTGTGACAATGTGCACACTCTGCCTGTTAACCATTGCAGTCACCGCTCTGAAATATCTCGGTTTACCTCTACGAACCGGTGATTCTTTCGTGGCGGTCCACAGAAAATTCGGCCTTCTAGAAGTCAACGATTTAGCGCAAAAAACACTTAGCTCATGCGCACACGAGCGGCATGACTTTATGCCAATGTGCACACTCTGCGTATTAACAAGTGTAGTCACCGCTATGCAATATCTCTGTTTACCTCTACCGACCTGTGATTCTTTCGTGGCGGTCCACAGAAATCTCGGCATTCTAGAAGTCGACGATTTAGCGCAAAAAACATTTATCGTACGCGCACACGGTAGGCATAACTTAATGACAATGTGCACACTCTGCTTGTTAACATTTGTAGTCATCGCTCTGAAATATCTATGTTTACCTCAACCAACCGGTGAGTCTTTGGTGGCGCTCCACAGAAAACTCGGCTCTCTAGAAGTCGGCGATTTCGCGCAAAAAACACTTAGCGCACGCGCACATGGGCGGCATGACTTTATTCCATTGTGTACAATCTGCGTGTTAACAAATGTAGTCATCGCTCTGAAATATGTCTGTTAAACTCTACCAACCGGTGATTTTTTCGTGGCGGTCCACAGAAATCTCGGCTTTCTAGAAGTCGACGATTTAGCGCAAAAACATTTATCGTACGCGCACACGGGAGGCATGACTTCATGACAATTTGCACACTCTGTTTGTTAACATTTGTAGTCATCGCTCTGAAATATCTATGTTTACCTCTACCAACCGCTGATTCTTTGGTGGCGGTCCACAGAAAACTCGGCTCTCTAGAAGTCGGCGATTTAGCGCAAAAAACACTTAGCGCATGCGCACACGGGCGGCATGACTTTATGCCAATGTGCACACTCTGCGTGTTAACAAGTGTAGTCACCGCTCTGCAATATCTCTGTTTACCTCTACCGACCGGTGATTCTTTCGTGGCGGTCCACAGAAAACCCTGGTTTCTAGAACTCAACGATTAAGCGCAAAAAACACTTAGCGCGCGCGCACACGGGCGGCATGACTTTATTCCATTGCGTACACTCTGCGTGTTAACAATTGTAGTCATCGCTCTGAAATTTCTCGGTTTACCTCTACCAACCGGTGATTCTTTCGTGGCGGTCCACAGAAAACTCGGCTTTCAAGAACACGACGATTTAGCGGAAAAAAGAACTTAGCTCGCGCGCAAACGAGCGGCGTGAATTTATGCCAATGTGCATACTCGGCGTGTTAACAATTGTAGTCACCGCTCTTAAATATCTCGGTTTACCAATACCAACCGGTGATTTTTTCGTGGCGGTCCACAGAAATCTCGGGTTTCTAGAAGTCGGTGATTTAGCGCAAAAACACTTAGCTTACGCGCACACGAGCGGCATGACTTTATGCCAATGTGCACACTCTGCGTGTTAACAAGTGTAGTCACCGCTCTGCAATATCTCTGTTTACCTCTACCGACCTGTGATACTTTCGTGGCGGTCCACAGAAAACCCGGGTTTCTAGAACTCGACGATTTAGCGAAAAAAAACTTAGCATACGCGCGCACGAGCGGCATGACTTTGTGACAATGTGCACACTCTGCCTGTTAACCATTGCAGTCACCGCTCTGAAATATCTCGGTTTACCTCTACGAACCGGTGATTCTTTCGTGGCAGTCCACAGAAAACTCGGCTTTATAGAACTCAACGATTTAGCGAAACAAAAACTTAGCTCACGCACACACGAGCGGCGTGACTTTATGCCAATGTGCAAACTCTGTTTGTTAACAATTGTAGTCACCGCTCTGAAATATCTCTGTTTACATTTACCAACCAGTGATTTTTTCGTAGCGGTCCACAGAAATCTCGGCTCTCTAGAAGTCGGCGATTTAGCGCAAAAAACACTTAGCTTACGCGTACACGAGCGGCATGACTTTATGCCAATGTACAAACTCTGCGTGTTAACAATTGTAGTTACCGCTCTGAAATATCTCTGTTTACCTCTACATACCGGTGATTCTTTCGTGGCGGTCCACAGAAAATTCGGCCTTCTAGAAGTCAACGATTTAGCGCAAAAAACACTTAGCTCATGCGCACACGAGCGGCATGACTTTATGCCAATGTGCACACTCTGCGTGTTAACAAGTGTAGTCACCGCTATGCAATATCTCTGTTTACCTCTACCGACCTGTGATTCTTTCGTGGCGGTCCACAGAAATCTCGGCATTCTAGAAGTCGACGATTTAGCGCAAAAAACATTTATCGTACGCGCACACGGTAGGCATAACTTAATGACAATGTGCACACTCTGCTTGTTAACATTTGTAGTCATCGCTCTGAAATATCTATGTTTACCTCTACCAACCGGTGAGTCTTTGGTGGCGCTCCACAGAAAAATCGGCTCTCTAGAAGTCGGCGATTTCGCGCAAAAAACACTTAGCGCACGCGCACATGGGCGGCAGGACTTTATTCCATTGTGTACAATCTGCGTGTTAACAACTGTAGTCATCGCTCTGAAATATCTCGGTTTACCTCTACCAACCGGTGATTCTTTCGTCGCGGTCCACAGAAAACTCGGCTTTCTAGAACTCGACGATTTAGCGAAAAAAAAACTTAGCTCCCGTGCACACTAGCGGCGTGACATTATGCCAATGTGCACACTCTGCGTGTTAACAATTGTAGTCATCGCTCTTATATATCTCTGTTATTCACTGCCAACCGGTGTTTTTTCGTGGCGGTCCATAGATATCTCGGCTTTCTAGAAGTTGACGATTTAGCGCAAAAAAAACACGTAGCTCATGCGCACACGAGCGGCATGACTTTATGCCAATGTGCACAATCTGCGTGTTAACAATTTTAGTGGCCGTTCTTCAATATCTCTGTTTACCTCTACCGACCGGTGAGTCTTTCGTGGTGTTCCACAGAAAACTCGGGTCTAGAAGTCGACGATTTAGCGCAAAAGCACTTAGCGCACGCGCACACGGGCGGCCAGACTTTATGCCAATGTGCACACTCTGCGTGTTCACAATTGTAGTCATCGCTCTGAAATATCTCGGTTTGCCTCTACCAACCGGTGATTCTTTCGTGGCGGTCCACAGAAAACTCGGCTTTCTAGAACTCGACGATTTAGCGAAAAGAACACTTAGCTCATGCGCACACGAGCGGCATGACTTTATGCCAATGTGCGCACTCTGCGTGTTAACAATTGTGGTCATCGCTCTGAGATATCTCTGTTAACCTCTACCAACCGGTGATTTTTTCGTGGCGGTCCACAGAAATCTCGGCTTTCTAGAAGTCGACGATTTAGCGCAAAAAACATATATCGAACGCGCACACGAGCGGCATACCTTTATGCCAATGTGCACACTCTGCGTGTTAACAATTGTAGTCATCGCTCTTATATATCTCTGTTATTCACTGCCAACCGGTGTTTTTTCGTGGCGGTCCATAGATATCTCGGCTTTCTAGAAGTCGACGATTTAGCGCAAAAAAAACACGTAGCTCATGCGCACACGAGCGGCGTTACTTTATGCCAATGTACACACTCTGCGTGTTAACAATTGTAGTTACCGCTCTGAAATATCTCTGTTTACCTCTACATACCGGTGATTCTTTCGTGGCGGTCACAGAAAATTCGGCCTTCTAGAAGTCAACGATTTAGCGCAAAAAACACTTAGCTCATGCGCACACGAGCGGCATGACTTTATGCCAATGTGCACACTCTGCGTGCTAACAAGTGTAGTCACCGCTCTGCAATATCTCTGTTTACCTCTACCGACCTGTGATTCTTTCGTGGCGGTCCACAGAAAACCCGGGTTTCTCTAACTCGACGATTTAGTGCAAAAAAATACTTAGCTTACGCGCGCGCGGGCGGCATAACTTTGTGACAATGTGCACACTCTGCCTGTTAACCATTGCAGTCACCGCTCTGAAATATCTCTGTTTGGCTCTACCAAACGGTGATTCTTTCGTGGCGGTACCACAGAAAACTCAGCTCTCTAGAAGTCGACGATTATGCGCAAAAAAACACCTAGCGCACGCGCGCACGGGCGGCATGACTTTATGCCATTGTGTACACTCTGCGTGTTAACAATTGTAGTCGTCGCTCTGAAATATGTCTGTTAACCTCTACCAACCGGTGATTTTTTCGTGGCGGTCCACAGAAATCTCGGCTTTCTAGAAGTCGACGATTTAGCGCAAAAAACATTTATCGTACGCGCACACGGGAGGCATAACTTTATGCCAATATGCACACTCTGCTTGTTAACATTTGTAGTCATCGCTCTGAAATATCTATGTTTACCTCTACCAACCGGTGATTCTTTGGTGGCGGTCCACAGAAAACTCGGCTCTCTAGAAGTCGGCGATTTAGCGCAAAAAACACTTAGCGCATGCGCACACGGGCGGCATGACTTTATGCCAATGTGCACACTCTGCGTGTCGACAAGTGTAGTCACCGCTCTGCAATATCTCTGTTTACCTCTACCGACCGGTGATGCTCTCGTGGCGGTCCACAGAAAACCCTGGTTTCTAGAACTCAACGATTTAGCCCAAAAAACACTTAGCGCCCGCGTACACGGGCGGCATGCCTTTATTCCATTGAGTACACTCTGCGTGTTAACAATTGTAGTCATTGCTCTGAAATATCTCGGTTTACCTCTACCAACCGGTGATTCTTTGGTGGCGGTCCACAGAAAACTCGGCTCTCTAGAAGTCGGCGATTTAGCGCAAAAAACACTTCGCGCACGCGCGCACGGGCGGCATGACTTTATGCCATTGTGTACACTCTGCGTGTTAACAATTGTAGTCATCTCTCTGAAATATGTCTGTTAACCTCTACCAACCGGTGATTTTTTCGTGGCGGTCCACAGAAATCTAGGCTTTCTAGAAGTCGACGATTTAGCGCAAAAACATTTATCGTACGCGCACACGGGAGGCATGACTTCATGACAATATGCACACTCTACTTGTTAACATTTGTAGTCATCGCTCTGAAATATCCATGTTTACCTCTACCAACCGGTGATTCTTTGGTGGCGGTCCACAGAAAACTCGGCTCTCTAGAAGTCGGCGATTTAGCGCAAAAAACACTTAGCGCGCGCGCACACGGGCGGCATGACTTTATGCCAATGTGCACACTCTGCGTGTTAACAAGTGTAGTCATCGCTCTGAAATATCTCGGTTTACCTCTACCAACCGGTGATTCTTTCGTGGCGGTCCACAGAAAACTCGGCTTTCTAGAACACGATGATTTAGCGAAAAAAAAACATAGCTCGCGCGCAAACGAGCGCCGTGAATTTATGCCAATGTGCACATTCTGTGTGCTAACAATTGTAGTCACCGCTCTCAAATATCTCTGTTTACCTATACAAACCGGTGATTCTTTCGTGGTGTTCCACAGAAACCTCGGCTCTAGAAGTCGACGATTTAGCGCAAAAGCACTTAGCGCACGCGCACACGGGCGGCCAGACTTTATGCCATTGTGCACACTCGGCGTGTTAACAATTGTAGTCACCGCTCTGAAATATCTCTGTTTACCAATACCAACCGGTGATTTTTTCGTGGCGGTCAACAGAAATCTCGGCTTTCTAGAAGTCGACGATTTAGCGCAAAAAACATTTATCGTACGCGCACGGGAGGCATAACTTCATGACAATATGCACACTCTGCTTGTTAGCATTTGTAGTCATCGCTCTGAAATATCTATGTTTACCTCTACCAATCGGTGATTCTTTGGTGGCGGTCCACAGAAAACTCGGCTCTCTAGAAGTCGGCGATTTAGCGCAAAAAACACTTCGCGCACGCACACACGGGCGGCATGACTTTATGCCAATGTGTACACTCTGCGTGTTAACAATTGTAGTCATCTCTCTGAAATATGTCTGTTAACCACTACCAACCGGTGATTTTCTCGTGGCGGTCCACAGAAATCTAGGCTTTCTAGAAGTCGGCGATTTAGCGCAAAAACATTTATCGTACGCGCACACGGGAGGCATGACTTCATGACAATATGCACACTCTACTTGTTAACATTTGTAGTCATCGCTCTGAAATATCTATGTTTACCTCTACCAACCGGTGATTCTTTGGTGGCGGTCCACAGAAAACTCGGCTCTCTAGAAGTCGGCGATTTTGCGCAAAAACACTTAGCGCATGCGCACACGGGCGGCATGACTTTATGCCAATGTGCACACTCTGCGTGTTAACAAGTGTAGTCACCGCTCTGCAATATCTTTGTTTACATCTATCGACCGGTGATTCTTTCGTGGCGGTCCACAGAAAACCCTGGTTTCTAGAACTCAACGATTTAGCGAAAAAGCACTTAGTGCACGCGCACACGGGCGGCCAGACTTTATGCCAATGTGCACACTCTGCGTGTTAACAATTGTAGTCATCGCTCTTAAATATCTCTGTTATTCACTGCCAACCGGTGTTTTTTCGTGGCGGTCCATAGATATCTCTGCTTTCTAGAAGTCGACGATTTAGCGCAAAAAAAACACGTAGCTCATGCGCACACGAGCGGCATGACTTTATGCCAATGTGCACAATCTGCGTGTTAACAATTTTAGTCGCCGTTCTTCAATATCTCTGTTTACCTCTACCGACCGGTGATTCTTTCGTGGTGTTCCACAGAAATCTCGGCTTTCTAGAAGTCGACGATTTAGCGCAAAAAACATTTATCGTACGCGCACACGGGAGGCATAACTTCATGACAATATGCACACTCTGCTTGTTAACATTTGTAGTCATCGCTCTGAAATATCTATGTTTACCTCTACCAACCGGTGATTCCTTGGTGGCGGTCCACAGAAAACTCGGCTCTCTAGAAGTCGGCGATTTAGCGCAAAAAACACTTAGCGCATGCGCACACGGGCGGCATGACTTTATGCCAATGTGCACACTCTGCGTGTCGACAAGTGTAGTCACCGCTCTGCAATATGTCTGTTTACCTCTACCGACCGGTGATGCTCTCGTGGCGGTCCACAGAAAACCCTGGTTTCTAGAACTCAACGATTTAGCCCAAAAAACACTTAGCGCCCGCGCACACGGGCGGCATGACTTTATTCCATTGAGTACACTCTGCGTGTTAACAATTGTAGTCATTGCTCTGAAATATCTCGGTTTACCTCTACCAACCGGTGATTCTTTGGTGGCGGTCCACAGAAAACTCGGCTCTCTAGAAGTCGGCGATTTAGCGCAAAAAACACTTCGCGCACGCGCGCACGGGCGGCATGACTTTATGCCATTGTGTACACTCCGCGTGTTAACAATTGTAGTCATCTCTCTGAAATATGTCTGTTAACCTCTACCAACCGGTGATTTTTTCGTGGCGGTCCACAGAAATCTAGGCTTTCTAGAAGTCGACGATTTAGCGCAAAAACATTTATCGTACGCGCACACGGGAGGCATGACTTCATGACAATATGCACACTCTACTTGTTAACATTTGTAGTCATCGCTCTGAAATATCCATGTTTACCTCTACCAACCGGTGATTCTTTGGTGGCGGTCCACAGAAAACTCGGCTCTCTAGAAGTCGGCGATTTAGCGCAAAAAACACTTAGCGCGCGCACACACGGGCGGCATGACTTTATGCCAATGTGCACACTCTGCGTGTTAACAAGTGTAGTCATCGCTCTGAAATATCTCGGTTTACCTCTACCAACCGGTGATTCTTTCGTGGCGGTCCACAGAAAACTCGGCTTTCTAGAACACGATGATTTAGCGAAAAAAAAACATAGCTCGCGCGCAAACGAGCGCCGTGAATTTATGCCAATGTGCACATTCTGTGTGCTAACAATTGTAGTCACCGCTCTCAAATATCTCTGTTTACCTATACAAACCGGTGATTCTTTCGTGGTGTTCCACAGAAACCTCGGCTCTAGAAGTCGACGATTTAGCGCAAAAGCACTTAGCGCACGCGCACACGGGCGGCCAGACTTTATGCCATTGTGCACACTCGGCGTGTTAACAATTGTAGTCACCGCTCTGAAATATCTCTGTTTACCAATACCAACCGGTGATTTTTTCGTGGCGGTCAACAGAAATCTCGGCTTTCTAGAAGTCGACGATTTAGCGCAAAAAACATTTATCGTACGCGCAAACGGGAGGCATAACTTCATGACAATATGCACACTCTGCTTGTTAGCATTTGTAGTCATCGCTCTGAAATATCTATGTTTACCTGTACCAATCGGTGATTCTTTGGTGGCGGTCCACAGAAAACTCGGCTCTCTAGAAGTCGGCGATTTAGCGCAAAAAACACTTCGCGCACGCACACACGGGCGGCATGACTTTATGCCAATGTGTACACTCTGCGTGTTAACAATTGTAGTCATCTCTCTGAAATATGTCTGTTAACCTCTACCAACCGGTGATTTTCTCGTGGCGGTCCACAGAAATCTAGGCTTTCTAGAAGTCGGCGATTTAGCGCAAAAACATTTATCGTACGCGCACACGGGAGGCATGACTTCATGACAATATGCACACTCTACTTGTTAACATTTGTAGTCATCGCTCTGAAATATCTATGTTTACCTCTACCAACCGGTGATTCTTTGGTGGCGGTCCACAGAAAACTCGGCTCTCTAGAAGTCGGCGATTTTGCGCAAAAACACTTAGCGCATGCGCACACGGGCGGCATGACTTTATGCCAATGTGCACACTCTGCGTGTTAACAAGTGTAGTCACCGCTCTGCAATATCTTTGTTTACATCTATCGACCGGTGATTCTTTCGTGGCGGTCCACAGAAAACCCTGGTTTCTAGAACTCAACGATTTAGCGCAAAAGCACTTAGTGCACGCGCACACGGGCGGCCAGACTTTATGCCAATGTGCACACTCTGCGTGTTAACAATTGTAGTCATCGCTCTTAAATATCTCTGTTATTCACTGCCAACCGGTGTTTTTTCGTGGCGGTCCATAGATATCTCTGCTTTCTAGAAGTCGACGATTTAGCGCAAAAAAAAAACACGTAGCTCATGCGCACACGAGCGGCATGACTTTATGCCAATGTGCACAATCTGCGTGTTAACAATTTTAGTCGCCGTTCTTCAATATCTCTGTTTACCTCTACCGACCGGTGATTCTTTCGTGGTGTTCCACAGAAATCTCGGCTTTCTAGAAGTCGACGATTTAGCGCAAAAAACATTTATCGTACGCGCACACGGGAGGCATAACTTCATGACAATATGCACACTCTGCTTGTTAACATTTGTAGTCATCGCTCTGAAATATCTATGTTTACCTCTACCAACCGGTGATTCTTTGGTGGCGGTCCACAGAAAACTCGGCTCTCTAGAAGTCGGCGATTTAGCGCAAAAAACACTTCGCGCACGCGCGCACGGGCGGCATGACTTTATGCCAATGTGTACACTCTGCGTGTTAACAATTGTAGTCATCTCTCTGAAATATGTCTGTTAACCTCTACCAACCGGTGATTTTTTCGTGGCGGTCCACACAAATCTAGGCTTTCTAGAAGTCGGCGATTTAGCGCAAAAACATTTATCGTACGCGCACACGGGAGGCATGACTTCATGACAATATGCACACTCTACTTGTTAACATTTGTAGTCATCGCTCTGAAATATCTATGTTTACCTCTACCAACCGGTGATTCTTTGGTGGCGGTCCACAGAAAACTCGGCTCTCTAGAAATCGGCGATTTTGCGCAAAAACACTTAGCGCATGCGCACACGGGCGGCATGACTTTATGCCAATGTGCACACTCTGCGTGTTAACAAGTGTAGTCACCGCTCTGCAATATCTTTGTTTACCTCTATCGACCGGTGATTCTTTCGTGGCGGTCCACAGAAAACCCTGGTTTCTAGAACTCAACGATTTAGCGCAAAAGCACTTAGTGCACGCGCACACGGGCGGCCAGACTTTATGCCAATGTGCACACTCTGCGTGTTAACAATTGTAGTCATCGCTCTTAAATATCTCTGTTATTCACTGCCAACCGGTGTTTTTTCGTGGCGGTCCATAGATATCTCTGCTTTCTAGAAGTCGACGATTTAGCGCAAAAAAAAACACGTAGCTCATGCGCACACGAGCGGCATGACTTTATGCCAATGTGCACAATCTGCGTGTTAACAATTTTAGTCGCCGTTCTTCAATATCTCTGTTTACCTCTACCGACCGGTGATTCTTTCGTGGTGTTCCACAGAAAACTCGGCTCTAGAAGTCGACGATTTAGCGCAAAAGCACTTAGCGCACGCGCACACGGGCGGCCAGACTTTATGCCAATGTGCACACTCTGCGTGTTAACAATTGTGGTCATCGCTCTGAAATATCTCGGTTTACCTCTACCAACCGGTGATTCTTTCGTGGTGGTCCACAGAAAACTCGGCTTTCTAGAACTCGACGATTGGACGAAAAAAAACTTAGCTCACGCGCACACGAGCGGCGTGACTTTATGCCAATATGCACACTCTGCGTGTTAACAATTGTAGTCACCGCTCTGAAATATCTCTGTTTACCTTTACCAACCAGTGATTTTTTCGTGGCGGTCCACAGAAATCTCGGCTTTCTAGAACTCGACGATTATGCGCAAAAACACACCTAGCGCACGCGCGCACGGGCGGCCTGACTTTATGCCATTGTGTACACTCTGCGTGTTAACAATTGTAGTCGTCGCTCTGAAATATGTCTGTTAACCTCTACCAACAGGTGATTTTTTCGTGGCGGTCCACAGAAATCTCGGCTTTCTAGAAGTCGACGATTTAGCGCAAAAAACATTTATCGTACGCGCACACGGGAGGCATAACTTCATGACAATATGCACACTCTGCGTGTTAACAATTGTAGTCATCGCTCTGAAATATGTCTGTTAACCTCTACCAACCGGTGATTTTTTCGTGGCGGTCCACAGAAATCTCGGCTTTCTAGAAGTCGACGATTTAGCGCAAAAACATTTATCGTGCGCGCGCACGGGAGGCATCACTTCATGACAATATGCACACTCTGCTTGTTAACATTTGTAGTCATCGCTCTGAAATATCTATGTTTACCTCTACCAACCGGTGATTCTTTGGTGGCGGTCCACAGAAAACTCGGCTCTCTAGAAGTCGGCGATTTAGCGCAAAAAACACTTCGCGCACACGCGCACGGGCGGCATGACTTTATGCCATTGTGTACACTCTGCGTGTTAACAATTGTAGTCATCTCTCTGAAATATGTCTGTTAACCTCTACCAACCGGTGATTTTTTCGTGGCGGTCCACAGAAATCTAGGCTTTCTAGAAGTCGACGATTTAGCGGAAAAACATTTATCGTACGCGCACACGGGAGGCATGACTTCATGACAATATGCATACTCTACTTGTTAACATTTGTAGTCATCGCTCTGAAATATCTATGTTAACCTCTACCAACCGGTGATTCTTTGGTGGCGGTCCACAGAAAACTCGGCTCTCTAGAAGTCGGCGATTTAGCGCAAAAAACACTTCGCGCACGCGCGCACGGGCGGCATGACTTTATGCCAATGTGTACACTCTGCGTGTTAACAATTGTAGTCATCTCTCTGAAATATGTCTGTTAACCTCTACCAACCGGTGATTTTTTCGTGGCGGTCCACACAAATCTAGGCTTTCTAGAAGTCGGCGATTTAGCGCAAAAACATTTATCGTACGCGCACACGGGAGGCATGACTTCATGACAATATGCACACTCTACTTGTTAACATTTGTAGTCATCGCTCTGAAATATCTATGTTTACCTCTACCAACCGGTGATTCTTTGGTGGCGGTCCACAGAAAACTCGGCTCTCTAGAAGTCGGCGATTTTGCGCAAAAACACTTAGCGCATGCGCACACGGGCGGCATGACTTTATGCCAATGTGCACACTCTGCGTGTTAACAAGTGTAGTCACCGCTCTGCAATATCTTTGTTTACCTCTATCGACCGGTGATTCTTTCGTGGCGGTCCACAGAAAACCCTGGTTTCTAGAACTCAACGATTTAGCGCAAAAGCACTTAGTGCACGCGCACACGGGCGGCCAGACTTTATGCCAATGTGCACACTCTGCGTGTTAACAATTGTAGTCATCGCTCTTAAATATCTCTGTTATTCACTGCCAACCGGTGTTTTTTCGTGGCGGTCCATAGATATCTCTGCTTTCTAGAAGTCGACGATTTAGCGCAAAAAAAAACACGTAGCTCATGCGCACACGAGCGGCATGACTTTATGCCAATGTGCACAATCTGCGTGTTAACAATTTTAGTCGCCGTTCTTCAATATCTCTGTTTACCTCTACCGACCGGTGATTCTTTCGTGGTGTTCCACAGAAAACTCGGCTCTAGAAGTCGACGATTTAGCGCAAAAGCACTTAGCGCACGCGCACACGGGCGGCCAGACTTTATGCCAATGTGCACACTCTGCGTGTTAACAATTGTGGTCATCGCTCTGAAATATCTCGGTTTACCTCTACCAACCGGTGATTCTTTCGTGGTGGTCCACAGAAAACTCGGCTTTCTAGAACTCGACGATTGGACGAAAAAAAACTTAGCTCACGCGCACACGAGCGGCGTGACTTTATGCCAATATGCACACTCTGCGTGTTAACAATTGTAGTCACCGCTCTGAAATATCTCTGTTTACCTTTACCAACCAGTGATTTTTTCGTGGCGGTCCACAGAAATCTCGGCTTTCTAGAACTCGACGATTATGCGCAAAAACACACCTAGCGCACGCGCGCACGGGCGGCCTGACTTTATGCCATTGTGTACACTCTGCGTGTTAACAATTGTAGTCGTCGCTCTGAAATATGTCTGTTAACCTCTACCAACAGGTGATTTTTTCGTGGCGGTCCACAGAAATCTCGGCTTTCTAGAAGTCGACGATTTAGCGCAAAAAACATTTATCGTACGCGCACACGGGAGGCATAACTTCATGACAATATGCACACTCTGCGTGTTAACAATTGTAGTCATCGCTCTGAAATATGTCTGTTAACCTCTACCAACCGGTGATTTTTTCGTGGCGGTCCACAGAAATCTCGGCTTTCTAGAAGTCGACGATTTAGCGCAAAAACATTTATCGTGCGCGCGCACGGGAGGCATCACTTCATGACAATATGCACACTCTGCTTGTTAACATTTGTAGTCATCGCTCTGAAATATCTATGTTTACCTCTACCAACCGGTGATTCTTTGGTGGCGGTCCACAGAAAACTCGGCTCTCTAGAAGTCGGCGATTTAGCGCAAAAAACACTTCGCGCACACGCGCACGGGCGGCATGACTTTATGCCATTGTGTACACTCTGCGTGTTAACAATTGTAGTCATCTCTCTGAAATATGTCTGTTAACCTCTACCAACCGGTGATTTTTTCGTGGCGGTCCACAGAAATCTAGGCTTTCTAGAAGTCGACGATTTAGCGGAAAAACATTTATCGTACGCGCACACGGGAGGCATGACTTCATGACAATATGCATACTCTACTTGTTAACATTTGTAGTCATCGCTCTGAAATATCTATGTTAACCTCTACCAACCGGTGATTCTTTGGTGGCGGTCCACAGAAAACTCGGCTCTCTAGAAGTCGGCGATTTTGCGCAAAAAACACTTAGCGCATGCGCGCACGGGCGGCATGACTTTATGCCATTGTGTACACTCTGCGTGTTAACAATTGTAGTCGTCGCTCTGAAATATGTCTGTTAACCTCTACCAACCGGTGATTTTTTCGTGGCGGTCCACAGAAATCTCGGCTTTCTAGAAGTCGACGATTTAGCGCAAAAAACATTTATCGTACGCGCACACGGGAGGCATAACTTTATGCCAATATGCACACTCTGCTTGTTAACATTTGTAGTCATCGCTCTGAAATATCTATGTTTACCTCTACCAACCGGTGATTCTTTGGTGGCGGTCCACAGAAAACTCGGCTCTCTAGAAGTCGGCGATTTAGCGCAAAAAACACTTAGCGCATGCGCACACGGGCGGCATGACTTTATGCCAATGTGCACACTCTGCGTGTCGACAAGTGTAGTCACCGCTCTGCAATATCTCTGTTTACCTCTACCGACCGGTGATGCTCTCGTGGCGGTCCACAGAAAACCCTGGTTTCTAGAACTCAACGATTTAGCCCAAAAAACACTTAGCGCCCGCGTACACGGGCGGCATGCCTTTATTCCATTGAGTACACTCTGCGTGTTAACAATTGTAGTCATTGCTCTGAAATATCTCGGTTTACCTCTACCAACCGGTGATTCTTTGGTGGCGGTCCACAGAAAACTCGGCTCTCTAGAAGTCGGCGATTTAGCGCAAAAAACACTTCGCGCACGCGCGCACGGGCGGCATGACTTTATGCCATTGTGTACACTCTGCGTGTTAACAATTGTAGTCATCTCTCTGAAATATGTCTGTTAACCTCTACCAACCGGTGATTTTTTCGTGGCGGTCCACAGAAATCTTGGCTTTCTAGAAGTCGACGATTTAGCGCAAAAACATTTATCGTACGCGCACACGGGAGGCATGACTTCATGACAATATGCACACTCTACTTGTTAACATTTGTAGTCATCGCTCTGAAATATCCATGTTTACCTCTACCAACCGGTGATTCTTTGGTGGCGGTCCACAGAAAACTCGGCTCTCTAGAAGTCGGCGATTTAGCGCAAAAAACACTTAGCGCGCGCGCACACGGGCGGCATGACTTTATGCCAATGTGCACACTCTGCGTGTTAACAAGTGTAGTCATCGCTCTGAAATATCTCGGTTTACCTCTACCAACCGGTGATTCTTTCGTGGCGGTCCACAGAAAACTCGGCTTTCTAGAACACGATGATTTAGCGAAAAAAAAACATAGCTCGCGCGCAAACGAGCGCCGTGAATTTATGCCAATGTGCACATTCTGTGTGCTAACAATTGTAGTCACCGCTCTCAAATATCTCTGTTTACCTATACAAACCGGTGATTCTTTCGTGGTGTTCCACAGAAACCTCGGCTCTAGAAGTCGACGATTTAGCGCAAAAGCACTTAGCGCACGCGCACACGGGCGGCCAGACTTTATGCCATTGTGCACACTCGGCGTGTTAACAATTGTAGTCACCGCTCTGAAATATCTCTGTTTACCAATACCAACCGGTGATTTTTTCGTGGCGGTCAACAGAAATCTCGGCTTTCTAGAAGTCGACGATTTAGCGCAAAAAACATTTATCGTACGCGCAAACGGGAGGCATAACTTCATGACAATATGCACACTCTGCTTGTTAGCATTTGTAGTCATCGCTCTGAAATATCTATGTTTACCTCTACCAATCGGTGATTCTTTGGTGGCGGTCCACAGAAAACTCGGCTCTCTAGAAGTCGGCGATTTAGCGCAAAAAACACTTCGCGCACGCACACACGGGCGGCATGACTTTATGCCAATGTGTACACTCTGCGTGTTAACAATTGTAGTCATCTCTCTGAAATATGTCTGTTAACCACTACCAACCGGTGATTTTCTCGTGGCGGTCAACAGAAATCTAGGCTTTCTAGAAGTCGGCGATTTAGCGCAAAAACATTTATCGTACGCGCACACGGGAGGCATGACTTCATGACAATATGCACACTCTACTTGTTAACATTTGTAGTCATCGCTCTGAAATATCTATGTTTACCTCTACCAACCGGTGATTCTTTGGTGGCGGTCCACAGAAAACTCGGCTCTCTAGAAGTCGGCGATTTTGCGCAAAAACACTTAGCGCATGCGCACACGGGCGGCATGACTTTATGCCAATGTGCACACTCTGCGTGTTAACAAGTGTAGTCACCGCTCTGCAATATCTTTGTTTACATCTATCGACCGGTGATTCTTTCGTGGCGGTCCACAGAAAACCCTGGTTTCTAGAACTCAATGATTTAGCGAAAAAGCACTTAGTGCACGCGCACACGGGCGGCCAGACTTTATGCCAATGTGCACACTCTGCGTGTTAACAATTGTAGTCATCGCTCTTAAATATCTCTGTTATTCACTGCCAACCGGTGTTTTTTCGTGGCGGTCCATAGATATCTCTGCTTTCTAGAAGTCGTCGATTTAGCGCAAAAAAAACACGTAGCTCATGCGCACACGAGCGGCATGACTTTATGCCAATGTGCACAATCTGCGTGTTAACAATTTTAGTCGCCGTTCTTCAATATCTCTGTTTACCTCTACCGACCGGTGATTCTTTCGTGGTGTTCCACAGAAATCTCGGCTTTCTAGAAGTCGACGATTTAGCGCAAAAAACATTTATCGTACGCGCACACGGGAGGCATAACTTCATGACAATATGCACACTCTGCTTGTTAACATTTGTAGTCATCGCTCTGAAATATCTATGTTTACCTCTACCAACCGGTGATTCCTTGGTGGCGGTCCACAGAAAACTCGGCTCTCTAGAAGTCGGCGATTTAGCGCAAAAAACACTTAGCGCATGCGCACACGGGCGGCATGACTTTATGCCAATGTGCACACTCTGCGTGTCGACAAGTGTAGTCACCGCTCTGCAATATCTCTGTTTACCTCTACCGACCGGTGATGCTCTCGTGGCGGTCCACAGAAAACCCTGGTTTCTAGAACTCAACGATTTAGCCCAAAAAACACTTAGCGCCCGCGCACACGGGCGGCATGACTTTATTCCATTGAGTACACTCTGCGTGTTAACAATTGTAGTCATTGCTCTGAAATATCTCGGTTTACCTCTACCAACCGGTGATTCTTTGGTGGCGGTCCACAGAAAACTCGGCTCTCTAGAAGTCGGCAATTTAGCGCAAAAAACACTTCGCGCACGCGCGCACGGGCGGCATGACTTTATGCCATTGTGTACACTCTGCGTGTTAACAATTGTAGTCATCTCTCTGAAATATGTCTGTTAACCTCTACCAACCGGTGATTTTTTCGTGGCGGTCCACAGAAATCTAGGCTTTCTAGAAGTCGACGATTTAGCGCAAAAACATTTATCGTACGCGCACACGGGAGGCATGACTTCATGACAATATGCACACTCTACTTGTTAACATTTGTAGTCATCGCTCTGAAATATCCATGTTTACCTCTACCAACCGGTGATTCTTTGGTGGCGGTCCACAGAAAACTCGGCTCTCTAGAAGTCGGCGATTTAGCGCAAAAAACACTTAGCGCGCGCACACACGGGCGGCATGACTTTATGCCAATGTGCACACTCTGCGTGTTAACAAGTGTAGTCATCGCTCTGAAATATCTCGGTTTACCTCTACCAACCGGTGATTCTTTCGTGGCGGTCCACAGAAAACTCGGCTTTCTAGAACACGATGATTTAGCGAAAGAAAAACATAGCTCGCGCGCAAACGAGCGCCGTGAATTTATGCCAATGTGCACATTCTGTGTGCTAACAATTGTAGTCACCGCTCTCAAATATCTCTGTTTACCTATACAAACCGGTGATTCTTTCGTGGTGTTCCACAGAAACCTCGGCTCTAGAAGTCGACGATTTAGCGCAAAAGCACTTAGCGCACGCGCACACGGGCGGCCAGACTTTATGCCATTGTGCACACTCGGCGTGTTAACAATTGTAGTCACCGCTCTGAAATATCTCTGTTTACCAATACCAACCGGTGATTTTTTCGTGGCGGTCAACAGAAATCTCGGCTTTCTAGAAGTCGACGATTTAGCGCAAAAAACATTTATCGTACGCGCAAACGGGAGGCATAACTTCATGACAATATGCACACTCTGCTTGTTAGCATTTGTAGTCATCGCTCTGAAATATCTATGTTTACCTGTACCAATCGGTGATTCTTTGGTGGCGGTCCACAGAAAACTCGGCTCTCTAGAAGTCGGCGATTTAGCGCAAAAAACACTTCGCGCACGCACACACGGGCGGCATGACTTTATGCCAATGTGTACACTCTGCGTGTTAACAATTGTAGTCATCTCTCTGAAATATGTCTGTTAACCTCTACCAACCGGTGATTTTCTCGTGGCGGTCCACAGAAATCTAGGCTTTCTAGAAGTCGGCGATTTAGCGCAAAAACATTTATCGTACGCGCACACGGGAGGCATGACTTCATGACAATATGCACACTCTACTTGTTAACATTTGTAGTCATCGCTCTGAAATATCTATGTTTACCTCTACCAACCGGTGATTCTTTGGTGGCGGTCCACAGAAAACTCGGCTCTCTAGAAGTCGGCGATTTTGCGCAAAAACACTTAGCGCATGCGCACACGGGCGGCATGACTTTATGCCAATGTGCACACTCTGCGTGTTAACAAGTGTAGTCACCGCTCTGCAATATCTTTGTTTACATCTATCGACCGGTGATTCTTTCGTGGCGGTCAACAGAAAACCCTGGTTTCTAGAACTCAACGATTTAGCGCAAAAGCACTTAGTGCACGCGCACACGGGCGGCCAGACTTTATGCCAATGTGCACACTCTGCGTGTTAACAATTGTAGTCATCGCTCTTAAATATCTCTGTTATTCACTGCCAACCGGTGTTTTTTCGTGGCGGTCCATAGATATCTCTGCTTTCTAGAAGTCGACGATTTAGCGCAAAAAAAAAAACACGTAGCTCATGCGCACACGAGCGGCATGACTTTATGCCAATGTGCACAATCTGCGTGTTAACAATTTTAGTCGCCGTTCTTCAATATCTCTGTTTACCTCTACCGACCGGTGATTCTTTCGTGGTGTTCCACAGAAATCTCGGCTTTCTAGAAGTCGACGATTTAGCGCAAAAAACATTTATCGTACGCGCACACGGGAGGCATAACTTCATGACAATATGCACATTCTGCTTGTTAACATTTGTAGTCATCGCTCTGAAATATCTATGTTTACCTCTACCAACCGGTGATTCTTTGGTGGCGGTCCACAGAAAACTCGGCTCTCTAGAAGTCGGCGATTTAGCGCAAAAAACACTTCGCGCACGCGCGCACGGGCGGCATGACTTTATGCCAATGTGTACACTCTGCGTGTTTACAATTGTAGTCATCTCTCTGAAATATGTCTGTTAACCTCTACCAACCGGTGATTTTTTCGTGGCGGTCCACACAAATCTAGGCTTTCTAGAAGTCGGCGATTTAGCGCAAAAACATTTATCGTACGCGCACACGGGAGGAATGACTTCATGACAATATGCACACTCTACTTGTTAACATTTGTAGTCATCGCTCTGAAATATCTATGTTTACCTCTACCAACCGGTGATTCTTTGGTGGCGGTCCACAGAAAACTCGGCTCTCTAGAAGTCGGCGATTTTGCGCAAAAACACTTAGCGCATGCGCACACGGGCGGCATGACTTTATGCCAATGTGCACACTCTGCGTGTTAACAAGTGTAGTCACCGCTCTGCAATATCTTTGTTTACCTCTATCGACCGGTGATTCTTTCGTGGCGGTCCACAGAAAACCCTGGTTTCTAGAACTCAACGATTTAGCGCAAAAGCACTTAGTGCACGCGCACACGGGCGGCCAGACTTTATGCCAATGTGCACACTCTGCGTGTTAACAATTGTAGTCATCGCTCTTAAATATCTCTGTTATTCACTGCCAACCGGTGTTTTTTCGTGGCGGTCCATAGATATCTCTGCTTTCTAGAAGTCGACGATTTAGCGCAAAAAAAAACACGTAGCTCATGCGCACACGAGCGGCATGACTTTATGCCAGTGTGCACAATCTGCGTGTTAACAATTTTAGTCGCCGTTCTTCAATATCTCTGTTTACCTCTACCGACCGGTGATTCTTTCGTGGTGTTCCACAGAAAACTCGGCTCTAAAAGTCGACGATTTAGCGCAAAAGCACTTAGCGCACGCGCACACGGGCGGCCAGACTTTATGCCAATGTGCACACTCTGCGTGTTAACAATTGTGGTCATCGCTCTGAAATATCTCGGTTTACCTCTACCAACCGGTGATTCTTTCGTGGTGGTCCACAGAAAACTCGGCTTTCTAGAACTCGACGATTGGACGAAAAAAAACTTAGCTCACGCGCACACGAGCGGCGTGACTTTATGCCAATATGCACACTCTGCGTGTTAACAATTGTAGTCACCGCTCTGAAATATCTCTGTTTACCTTTACCAACCAGTGATTTTTTCGTGGCGGTCCACAGAAATCTCGGCTTTCTAGAACTCGACGATTATGCGCAAAAACACACCTAGCGCACGCGCGCACGGGCGGCCTGACTTTATGCCATTGTGTACACTCTGCGTGTTAACAATTGTAGTCGTCGCTCTGAAATATGTCTGTTAACCTCTACCAACAGGTGATTTTTTCGTGGCGGTCCACAGAAATCTCGGCTTTCTAGAAGTCGACGATTTAGCGCAAAAAACATTTATCGTACGCGCACACGGGAGGCATAACTTCATGACAATATGCACACTCTGCGTGTTAACAATTGTAGTCATCGCTCTGAAATATGTCTGTTAACCTCTACCAACCGGTGATTTTTTCGTGGCGGTCCACAGAAATCTCGGCTTTCTAGAAGTCGACGATTTAGCGCAAAAACATTTATCGTGCGCGCGCACGGGAGGCATCACTTCATGACAATATGCACACTCTGCTTGTTAACATTTGTAGTCATCGCTCTGAAATATCTATGTTTACCTCTACCAACCGGTGATTCTTTGGTGGCGGTCCACAGAAAACTCGGCTCTCTAGAAGTCGGCGATTTAGCGCAAAAAACACTTCGCGCACACGCGCACGGGCGGCATGACTTTATGCCATTGTGTACACTCTGCGTGTTAACAATTGTAGTCATCTCTCTGAAATATGTCTGTTAACCTCTACCAACCGGTGATTTTTTCGTGGCGGTCCACAGAAATCTAGGCTTTCTAGAAGTCGACGATTTAGCGGAAAAACATTTATCGTACGCGCACACGGGAGGCATGACTTCATGACAATATGCATACTCTACTTGTTAACATTTGTAGTCATCGCTCTGAAATATCTATGTTAACCTCTACCAACCGGTGATTCTTTGGTGGCGGTCCACAGAAAACTCGGCTCTCTAGAAGTCGGCGATTTTGCGCAAAAAACACTTAGCGCATGCGCACACGGGCGGCATGACTTTATGCCAATGTGCACACTCTGCGTGTTAACAAGTGTAGTCACCGCTCTGCAATATCTCTGTTTACCTCTACCGACCGGTGATTCTTTCGTGGCGGTCCACAGAAAACCCTGGTTTCTAGAACTCAACGATTTAGCGCAAAAAACATTTAGCGCGCGCGCACACGGGCGGCATGACTTTATTCCATTGTGTACACTCTGCGTGTTAACAATTGTAGTCATCGCTCTGAAATATCTCGGTTTACCTCTACCAACCGGTGATTCTTTCGTGGCGGTCCACAGAAAACTCGGCTTTCTAGAACACGACGATTTAGCGAAAAAAAACTTAGCTCGCGCGCAAACGAGCGGCGTGAATATATGCCAAAGTGCACATTCTGTGTGCTAACAATTGTAGTCACCGCTCTCAAATATCTCTGTTTACCTATACAAACCGGTGATTCTTTCGTGGTGTTCCACAGAAGCCTCGGCTCTAGAAGTCGACGATTTAGCGCAAAAGCACTTAGCGCACGCGCACACGGGCGGCCAGACTTTATGCCATTGTGCACACTCGGCGTGTTAACAATTGTAGTCACCGCTCTGAAATATCTCTGTTTACCAATACCAACCGGTGATTTTTTCGTGGCGGTCCACAGAAATCTCGGCTTTCTAGAAGTCGACGATTTAGCGCAAAAAACATTTATCGTACGCGCACACGGGAGGCATAACTTCATGACAATATGCACACTCTGCTTGTTAACATTAGTAGTCATCGCTCTGAAATATCTATGTTTACCTCTACCAACCGGTGATTCTTTGGTGGCGGTCCACAGAAAACTCGGCTCTCTAGAAGTCGGCGATTTAGCGCAAAAACATTTATGGTACGCGCACACGGGAGGCATGACTTCATGACAATATGCACACTCTACTTGTTAACATTTGTAGTCATCGCTCTGAAATATCTATGTTTACCTCTACCAACCGGTGATCCTTTGGTGGCGGTCCACAGAAAACTCGGCTCTCTAGAAGTCGGCGATCTTGCGCAAAAACACTTAGCGCATGCGCACACGGGCGGCATGACTTTATGCCAATGTGCACACTCTGCGTGTTAACAAGTGTAGTCACCGCTCTGCAATATCTCTGTTTACCTCTACTGACCTTTGATTCTTTCGTGGCGGTCCACAGAAAACCCGGGTTTCTCTTACTCGACGATTTAGTGCAAAAAAATACTTCGCTTACGCGCGCACGGGCGGCATGACTTTGTGACAATGTGCACACTCTGCCTGTTAACCATTGCAGTCACCGCTCTGAAATATCTCTGTTTGGCTCTACCAAACGGTGATTCTTTCGTGGCGGTACCACAGAAAACTTAGCTCTCTAGAAGTCGACGATTATGCGCAAAAAAACACTTTGCGCACGCGCGCACGTTGGGCATGACTTTATGCCATTTTGTACACTCTGCGTGTTAGCAATTGTAGTCATCGCTCTGAAATATGTCTGTTAACTACTACCAACCGGTGATTTTTTTGTGGCGGTCCACAAAAATCTCGGCTTTCTTGAAGTCGACGATTTAGCGCAAAAAACATTTATCGTACGCGCACACGGGAGGCATAATTTCATGACAATATGCACACTCTGCTTGTTAACATTTGTAGTCATCTCTCTGAAATATCTATGTTTACCTCTACCAACCGGTGATTCTTTGGTGGCGGTCCACAGAAAACTCGGCTCTCTAGAAGTCGGCGATTTAGCGCAAAAAACACTTAGCGCACGCGCGCACGGGCGGCATGACCTTATGCCAATGTGTACACTCTGCGTGTTAACAATTGTAGTCATCTCTCTGAAATATGTCTGTTAACCTCTACCAACCGGTGATTTTTTCGTGGCGGTCCACAGAAATCTAGGCTTTCTAGAAGTCGGCGATTTAGCGCAAAAACATTTATGGTACGCGCACACGGGAGGCATGACTTCATGACAATATGCACACTCTACTTGTTAACATTTGTAGTCATCGCTCTGAAATATCTATGTTTACCTCTACCAACCGGTGATCCTTTGGTGGCGGTCCACAGAAAACTCGGCTCTCTAGAAGTCGGCGATCTTGCGCAAAAACACTTAGCGCATGCGCACACGGGCGGCATGACTTTATGCCAATGTGCACACTCTGCGTGTTAACAAGTGTAGTCACCGCTCTGCAATATCTCTGTTTACCTCTACTGACCTTTGATTCTTTCGTGGCGGTCCACAGAAAACCCGGGTTTCTCTTACTCGACGATTTAGTGCAAAAAAATACTTCGCTTACGCGCGCACGGGCGGCATGACTTTGTGACAATGTGCACACTCTGCCTGTTAACCATTGCAGTCACCGCTCTGAAATATCTCTGTTTGGCTCTACCAAACGGTGATTCTTTCGTGGCGGTACCACAGAAAACTTAGCTCTCTAGAAGTCGACGATTATGCGCAAAAAAACACTTTGCGCACGCGCGCACGTTGGGCATGACTTTATGCCATTTTGTACACTCTGCGTGTTAGCAATTGTAGTCATCGCTCTGAAATATGTCTGTTAACTACTACCAACCGGTGATTTTTTTGTGGCGGTCCACAGAAATCTCGGCTTTCTTGAAGTCGACGATTTAGCGCAAAAAACATTTATCGTACGCGCACACGGGAGGCATAATTTCATGACAATATGCACACTCTGCTTGTTAACATTTGTAGTCATCTCTCTGAAATATCTATGTTTACCTCTACCAACCGGTGATTCTTTGGTGGCGGTCCACAGAAAACTCGGCTCTCTAGAAGTCGGCGATTTAGCGCAAAAAACACTTAGCGCACGCGCGCACGGGCGGCATTACCTTATGCCAATGTGTACACTCTGCGTGTTAACAATTGTAGTCATCTCTCTGAAATATGTCTGTTAACCTCTACCAACCGGTGATTTTTCCGTGGCGGTCCACAGAAATCTAGGCTTTCTAGAAGTCGGCGATTTAGCGCAAAAACATTTATGGTACGCGCACACGGGAGGCATGACTTCATGACAATATGCACACTCTACTTGTTAACATTTGTAGTCATCGCTCTGAAATATCTATGTTTACCTCTACCAACCGGTGATCCTTTGGTGGCGGTCCACAGAAAACTCGGCTCTCTAGAAGTCGGCGATTTTGCGCAAAAACACTTAGCGCATGCGCACACGGGCGACATGACTTTATGCCAATGTGCACACTCTGCGTGTTAACAAGTGTAGTCACCGCTCTGCAATATCTTTGTTTACCTCTATCGACCGGTGATTCTTTCGTGGCGGTCCACAGAAAACCCTGGTTTCTAGAACTCAACGATTTAGCTCAAAAGCACTTAGTGCACGCGCACACGGGCGGCCAGTCTTTATGCCAATGTGCACACTCTGCGTGTTAACAATTGTAGTCATCGCTCTTAAATATCCCTGTTATTCACTGCCAACCGGTGTTTTTTCGTGGCGGTCCATAGATATCTCTGCTTTCTAGAAGTCGACGATTTAGCGCAAAAAAAACACGTAGCTCATGCGCACACGAGCGGCATGACTTTATGCCAATGTGCACAATCTGCGTGTTAACAATTTTAGTCGCCGTTCTTCAATATCTCTGTTTACCTCTACCGACCGGTGATTCTTTCGTGGTGTTCCACAGAAAACTCGGCTCTAGAAGTCGACGATTTAGCGCAAAAGCACTTAGCGCACGCGCACACGGGCGGCCAGACTTTATGCCAATGTGCACACTCTGCGTGTTAACAATTGTAGTCATCGCTCTGAAATATCTCGGTTTACCTCTACCAACCGGTGATTCTTTCGTGGTGGTCCACAGAAAACTCGGCTTTCTAGAACTCGACGATTGGACGAAAAAAAACTTAGCTCACGCGCACACGAGCGGCGTGACTTTATGCCAATGTGCACACTCTGCGTGTTAACAATTGTAGTCACCGCTCTGAAATATCTCTGTTTACCTTTACCAACCAGTGATTTTTTCGTGGCGGTCCACAGAAATCTCGGCTTTCTAGAACTCGACGATTATGCGCAAAAACACACCTAGCGCACGCGCGCATGGGCGGCATGACTTTATGCCATTGTGTACACTCTGCGTGTTAACAATTGTAGTCGTCGCTCTGAAATATGTCTGTTAACCTCTACCGACAGGTGATTTTTTCGTGGCGGTCCACCGAAATCTCGGCTTTCTAGAAGTCGACGATTTAGCGCAAAAAACATTTATCGTACGCGCACACGGGAGGCATAACTTCATGACAATATGCACACTCTGCGTGTTAACAATTGTAGTCATCGCTCTGAAATATGTCTGTTAACCTCTACCAACCGGTGATTTTTTCGTGGCGGTCCAAAAAAATCTCGGCTTTCTAGAAGTCGACGATTTAGCGCAAAAACATTTATCGTGCGCGCGCACGGGAGGCATCACTTCATTACAATATGCACACTCTGCTTGTTAACATTTGTAGTCATCCCTCTGAAATATCTATGTTTACCTCTACCAACCGGTGATTCTTTGGTGGCGGTCCACAGAAAACTCGGCTCTCTAGAAGTCGGCGATTTAGCGCAAAAAACACTTAGCGCATGCGCACACGGGCGGCATGACTTTATGCCAATGTGCACACTCTGCGTGTTAACAAGTGTAGTCACCGCTCTGCAATATCTCTGTTTACCTCTACCGACCGGTGATTCTCTCGTGGCGGTCCACAGAAAACCCTGGTTTCTAGAACTCAACGATTTAGCGCAAAAAACACTTAGCGCGCGCGCACACGGGCGGCATGACTTTATTTCATTGTGTACACTCTGCGTGTTAACAATTGTAGTCATTGCTCTGAAATATCTCGGTTTAGCTCTACCAACCGGTGATTGTTTGGTGGCGGTCCACAGAAAACTCGGCTCTCTAGAAGTCGGCGATTTAGCGCAAAAAACACTTCGCGCACGCGCGCACGGGCGGCATGACTTTATGCCAGTGTGTACACTCTGCGTGTTAACAATTGTAGTCATCTCTCTGAAATATGTCTGTTAACCTCTACCAACCGGTGATTTTTTCGTGGCGGTCCACAGAAATCTAGGCTTTCTAGAAGTCGACGATTTAGCGGAAAAACATTTATCGTGCGCGCACATGGGAGGCATGACTTCATGACAATATGCATACTCTACTTGTTGACATTTGTAGTCATCGCTCTGAAGTATCTATGTTAACCTCTACCAACCGGTGATTCTTTGGTGGCGGTCCACAGAAAACTCGGCTCTCTAGAAGTCGGCGATTTTGCGCAAAAAACACTTAGCGCATGCGCACACGGGCGGCATGACTTTATGCCAATGTGCACACTCTGCGTGTTAACAAGTGTAGTCACCGCTCTGCAATATCTCTGTTTACCTCTACAGACCGGTGATTCTTTCGTGGCGGTCCACAGAAAACCCTGGTTTCTAGAACTCAACGATTTAGCGCAAAAAACACTTAGCGCGCGCGCACACGGGCGGCATGACTTTATTCCATTGTGTACACTCTGCGTGTTAACAATTGTAGTCATCGCTCTGAAATATCTCGGTTTACCTCTACCAACCGGTGATCCTTTGGTGGCGGTCCACAGAAAACTCGGCTCTCTAGAAGTCGGCGATTTTGCGCAAAAACACTTAGCGCATGCGCACACGGGCGACATGACTTTATGCGAATGTTCACACTCTGCGTGTTAACAAGTGTAGTCACCGCTCTGCAATATCTTTGTTTACCTCTATCGACCGGTGATTCTTTCGTGGCGGTCCACAGAAAACCCTGGTTTCTAGAACTCAACGATTTAGCTCAAAAGCACTTAGTGCACGCGCACACGGGCGGCCAGACTTTATGCCAATGTGCACACTCTGCGTGTTAACAATTGTAGTCATCGCTCTTAAATATCTCTGTTATTCACTGCCAACCGGTGTTTTTTCGTGGCGGTCCATAGATATCTCTGCTTTCTAGAAGTCGACGATTTAGCGCAAAAAAACACGTAGCTCATGCGCACACGAGCGGCATGACTTTATGCCAATGTGCACAATCTGCGTGTTAACAATTTTAGTCGCCGTTCTTCAATATCTCTGTTTACCTCTACCGACCGGTGATTCTTTCGTGGTGTTCCACAGAAAACTCGGCTCTAGAAGTCGACGATTTAGCGCAAAAGCACTTAGCGCACGCGCACACGGGCGGCCAGACTTTATGCCAATGTGCACACTCTGCGTGTTAACAATTGTAGTCATCGCTCTGAAATATCTCGGTTTACCTCTACCAACCGGTGATTCTTTCGTGGTGGTCCACAGAAAACTCGGCTTTCTAGAACTCGACGATTGGACGAAAAAAAACTTAGCTCACGCGCACACGAGCGGCGTGACTTTATGCCAATGTGCACACTCTGCGTGTTAACAATTGTAGTCACCGCTCTGAAATATCTCTGTTTACCTTTACCAACCAGTGATTTTTTCGTGGCGGTCCACAGAAATCTCGGCTTTCTAGAACTCGACGATTATGCGCAAAAACACACCTAGCGCACGCGCGCACGGGCGGCATGACTTTATGCCATTGTGTACACTCTGCGTGTTAACAATTGTAGTCGTCGCTCTGAAATATGTCTGTTAACCTCTACCAACAGGTGATTTTTTCGTGGCGGTCCACAGAAATCTCGGCTTTCTAGAAGTCGACGATTTAGCGCAAAAAACATTTATCGTACGCGCACACGGGAGGCATAACTTCATGACAATATGCACACTCTGCGTGTTAACAATTGTAGTCATCGCTCTGAAATATGTCTGTTAACCTCTACCAACCGGTGATTTTTTCGTGGCGGTCCAAAAAAATCTCGGCTTTCTAGAAGTCGACGATTTAGCGCAAAAACATTTATCGTACGCGCGCACGGGAGGCATCACTTCATTACAATATGCACACTCTGCTTGTTAACATTTGTAGTCATCCCTCTGAAATATCTATGTTTACCTCTACCAACCGGTGATTCTTTGGTGGCGGTCCACAGAAAACTCGGCTCTCTAGAAGTCGGCGATTTAGCGCAAAAAACACTTAGCGCATGCGCACACGGGCGGCATGACTTTATGCCAATGTGCACACTCTGCGTGTTAACAAGTGTAGTCACCGCTCTGCAATATCTCTGTTTACCTCTACCGACCGGTGATTCTCTCGTGGCGGTCCACAGAAAACCCTGGTTTCTAGAACTCAACGATTTAGCGCAAAAAACACTTAGCGCGCGCACACGGGCGGCATGACTTTATTTCATTGTGTACACTCTGCGTGTTAACAATTGTAGCCATTGCTCTGAAATATCTCGGTTTAGCTCTACCAACCGGTGATTGTTTGGTGGCGGTCCACAGAAAACTCGGCTCTCTAGAAGTCGGCGATTTAGCGCAAAAAACACTTCGCGCACGCGCGCACGGGCGGCATGACTTTATGCCATTGTGTACACTCTGCGTGTTAACAATTGTAGTCATCTCTCTGAAATATGTCTGTTAACCTCTACCAACCGGTGATTTTTTCGTGGCGGTCCACAGAAATCTAGGCTTTCTAGAAGTCGACGATTTAGCGGAAAAACATTTATCGTGCGCGCACATGGGAGGCATGACTTCATGACAATATGCATACTCTACTTGTTGATATTTGTAGTCATCGCTCTGAAATATCTATGTTAACCTCTACCAACCGGTGATTCTTTGGTGGCGGTCCACAGAAAACTCGGCTCTCTAGAAGTCGGCGATTTTGCGCAAAAAACACTTAGCGCATGCGCACACGGGCGGCATGACTTTATGCCAATGTGCACACTCTGCGTGTTAACAAGTGTAGTCACCGCTCTGCAATATCTCTGTTTACCTCTACCGACCGGTGATTCTTTCGTGGCGGTCCACAGAAAACCCTGGTTTCTAGAACTCAACGATTTAGCGCAAAAAACACTTAGCGCGCGCGCACACGGGCGGCATGACTTTATTCCATTGTGTACACTCTGCGTGTTAACAATTGTAGTCATCGCTCTGAAATATCTCGGTTTACCTCTACCAACCGGTGATTCTTTCGTGGCGGTCCACAGAAAACTCGGCTTTCTAGAACACGACGATTTAGCGAAAAAAAACTTAGCTCGCGCGCAAACGAGCGGCGTGAATTTATGCCAAAGTGCACATTCTGTGTGCTAACAATTGTAGTCACCGCTCTCAAATATCTCTGTTTACCTATACAAACCGGTGATTCTTTCGTGGTGTTCCACAGAAACCTCGGCTCTAGAAGTCGACGATTTAGCGCAAAAGCACTTAGCGCACGCGCACACGGGCGGCCAGACTTTATGCCATTGTGCACACTCGGCGTATTAACAATTGTAGTCACCGCTCTGAAATATCTCTGTTTACCAATACCAACCGGTGATTTTTTCGTGGCGGTCCACAGAAATCTCGGCTTTCTAGAAGTCGACAATTTAGCGCAAAAAACATTTATCGTACGCGCACACGGGAGGCATAACTTCATGACAATATGCACACTCTGCTTGTTAACATTTGTAGTCATCGCTCTGAAATATCTATGTTTACCTCTACCAACCGGTGATTCTTTGGTGGCGGTCCACAGAAAACTCGGCTCTCTAGAAGTCGGCGATTTAGCGCAAAAAACACTTCGCGCACGCGCGCACGGGCGGCATGACTTTATGCCAATGTGTACACTCTGCGTGTTAACAATTCTAGTCACCGCTCTGAAATATCTCTGTTTACCAATACCAACCGGTGATTTTTTCGTGGCGGTCCACAGAAATCTCGGCTTTCTAGAATTCGGCGATTTAGCGCAAAAAACACTTTGCGCACGCGCACACGCGCGGCATGACTTTATGCCAATGTGCACACTCTGCGTGTTAACAAGTGTAGTCACCGCTCTGCAATATCTCTGTTTACCTCTACTGACCTTTGATTCTTTCGTGGCGGTCCACAGAAAACCCGGGTTTCTCTAACTCGACGATTTAGTGCAAAAAAATACTTAGCTTACGCGCGCACGGGCGGCATGACTTTGTGACAATGTGCACACTCTGCCTGTTAACCATTGCAGTCACCGCTCTGAAATATCTCTGTTTGGCTCTACCAAACGGTGATTCTTTCGTGGCGGTACCACAGAAAACTTAGCTCTCTAGAAGTCGACGATTATGCGCAAAAAAACACTTTGCGCACGCGCGCACGTTCGGCATGACTTTATGCCATTGTGTACACTCTGCGTGTTAGCAATTGTAGTCATCGCTCTGAAATATGTCTGTTAACTACTACCAACCGGTGATTTTTTTGTGGCGGTCCACAGAAATCTCGGCTTTCTTGAAGTCGACGATTTAGCGCAAAAAACATTTATCGTACGCTCACACGGGAGGCATAATTTCATGACAATATGCACACTTTGCTTGTTAACATTTGTAGTCATCTCTCTGAAATATCTATGTTTACCTCTACCAACCGGTGATTCTTTGGTGGCGGTCCACAGAAAACTCGGCTCTCTAGAAGTCGGCGATTTAGCGCAAAAAACACTTAGCGCACGCGCGCACGGGCGGCATGACATTATGCCATTGTGTACACTCTGGGTGTTAACAATTGTAGTCATCGCTCTGAAATATGTCTGTTAAACTCTACCAACCGGTGATTTTTTCGTGACGGTCCACAGAAATCTCGGCTTTCTAGAAGTCGACGATTTAGCGCAAAAACATTTATCGTACGCGCACACGGGAGGCATGACTTCATGACAATATGCACACTCTGCTTGTTAACATTTGTAGTCATCGCTCTGAAATATCTATGTTTACCTCTACCAACCGCTGATTCTTTGGTTGCGGTCCACAGAAAACTCGGCTCTCTAGAAGTCGGCGATTTAGCGCAAAAAACACTTAGCGCATGCGCACACGGGCGGCATGACTTTATGCCAATGTGCACACTCTGCGTGTTAACAAGTGTAGTCACCGCTCTGCAATATCTCTGTTCACCTCTACCGACTGGTGATTCTTTCGCGGCGGTCCACAGAAAACCCTGGTTTCTAGAACTCAAAGATTTAGCGCAAAAAACACTTAGCGCGCGCGCACACGGGCGGCATGACTTTATTCCATTGTGTACACTCTGCGTGTTAACAATTGTAGTCATCGCTCTGAAATATCTCGGTTTACCTCTACCAACCGCTGATTCTTTCGTGGCGGTCCACAGAAAACTCGGCTTTCAAGAACACGACCATTTAGCGGAAAAAAGAACTTAGCTCGCGTGCAAACGAGCGGCGTGAATTTATGCCAATGTGCACACTCTGCGTGTTAACAATTGTGGTCATCGCTCTGAAATATCTCTGTTAACCTCTACCAACCGGTGATTCTTTCGTGGCGGTCCACAGAAAACTCGGCTTTCTAGAACACGACGATTTAGCGAAAAAAAAACTTAGCTCGCGCGCAAACGAGCGGCGTGAATTTATGCCAAAGTGCACATTCTGTGTGCTAACAATTGTAGTCACCGCTCTCAAATATCTCTGTTTACCTATACAAACCGGTGATTCTTTCGTGGTGTTCCACAGAAACCTCGGCTCTTGAAGTCGACGATTTAGCGCAAAAGCACTTAGCGCACGCGCACACGGGCGGCCAGACTTTATGCCATTGTGCACACTCGGCGTATTAACAATTGTAGTCACCGCTCTGAAATATCTCTGTTTACCAATACCAACCGGTGATTTTTTCGTGGCGGTCCACAGAAATCTCGGCTTTCTAGAAGTCGACAATTTAGCGCAAAAAACATTTATCGTACGCGCACACGGGAGGCATAACTTCATGACAATATGCACACTCTGCTTGTTAACATTTGTAGTCATCGCTCTGAAATATCTATGTTTACCTCTACCAACCGGTGATTCTTTGGTGGCGGTCCACAGAAAACTCGGCTCTCTAGAAGTCGGCAATTTAGCGCAAAAAACACTTCGCGCACGCGCGCACGGGCGGCATGACTTTATGCCAATGTGTACACTCTGCGTGTTAACAATTCTAGTCACCGCTCTGAAATATCTCTGTTTACCAATACCAACCGGTGATTTTTTCGTGGCGGTCCACAGAAATCTCGGCTTTCTAGAATTCGGCGATTTAGCGCAAAAAACACTTTGCGCACGCGCACACGCGCGGCATGACTTTATGCCAATGTGCACACTCTGCGTGTTAACAAGTGTAGTCACCGCTCTGCAATATCTCTGTTTACCTCTACTGACCTTTGATTCTTTCGTGGCGGTCCACAGAAAACCCGGGTTTCTCTAACTCGACGATTTAGTGCAAAAAAATACTTAGCTTACGCGCGCACGGGCGGCATGACTTTGTGACAATGTGCACACTCTGCCTGTTAACCATTGCAGTCACCGCTCTGAAATATCTCTGTTTGGCTCTACCAAACGGTGATTCTTTCGTGGCGGTACCACAGAAAACTTAGCTCTCTAGAAGTCGACGATTATGCGCAAAAAAACACTTTGCGCACGCGCGCACGTTCGGCATGACTTTATGCCATTGTGTACACTCTGCGTGTTAGCAATTGTAGTCATCGCTCTGAAATATGTCTGTTAACTACTACCAACCGGTGATTTTTTTGTGGCGGTCCACAGAAATCTCGGCTTTCTTGAAGTCGACGATTTAGCGCAAAAAACATTTATCGTACGCGCACACGGGAGGCATAATTTCATGACAATATGCACACTTTGCTTGTTAACATTTGTAGTCATCTCTCTGAAATATCTATGTTTACCTCTACCAACCGGTGATTCTTTGGTGGCGGTCCACAGAAAACTCGGCTCTCTAGAAGTCGGCGATTTAGCGCAAAAAACACTTAGCGCACGCGCGCACGGGCGGCATGACTTTATGCCATTGTGTACACTCTGCGTGTTAACAATTGTAGTCATCGCTCTGAAATATGTCTGTTAAACTCTACCAACCGGTGATTTTTTCGTGACGGTCCACAAAAATCTCGGCTTTCTAGAAGTCGACGATTTAGCGCAAAAACATTTATCGTACGCGCACACGGGAGGCATGACTTCATGACAATATGCACACTCTGCTTGTTAACAATTGTGGTCATCGCTCTGAAATATCTCTGTTAACCTCTACCAACCGGTGATTCTTTCGTGGCGGTCCACAGAAAACTCGGCTTTCTAGAACACGACGATTTAGCGAAAAAAAAACTTAGCTCGCGCGCAAACGAGCGGCGTGAATTTATGCCAAAGTGCACATTCTGTGTGCTAACAATTGTAGTCACCGCTCTCAAATATCTCTGTTTACCTATACAAACCGGTGATTCTTTCGTGGTGTTCCACAGAAACCTCGGCTCTTGAAGTCGACGATTTAGCGCAAAAGCACTTAGCGCACGCGCACACGGGCGGCCAGACTTTATGCCATTGTGCACACTCGGCGTATTAACAATTGTAGTCACCGCTCTGAAATATCTCTGTTTACCAATACCAACCGGTGATTTTTTCGTGGCGGTCCACAGAAATCTCGGCTTTCTAGAAGTCGACAATTTAGCGCAAAAAACATTTATCGTACGCGCACACGGGAGGCATAACTTCATGACAATATGCACACTCTGCTTGTTAACATTTGTAGTCATCGCTCTGAAATATCTATGTTTACCTCTACCAACCGGTGATTCTTTGGTGGCGGTCCACAGAAAACTCGGCTCTCTAGAAGTCGGCAATTTAGCGCAAAAAACACTTCGCGCACGCGCGCACGGGCGGCATGACTTTATGCCAATGTGTACACTCTGCGTGTTAACAATTCTAGTCACCGCTCTGAAATATCTCTGTTTACCAATACCAACCGGTGATTTTTTCGTGGCGGTCCACAGAAATCTCGGCTTTCTAGAATTCGGCGATTTAGCGCAAAAAACACTTTGCGCACGCGCACACGCGCGGCATGACTTTATGCCAATGTGCACACTCTGCGTGTTAACAAGTGTAGTCACCGCTCTGCAATATCTCTGTTTACCTCTACTGACCTTTGATTCTTTCGTGGCGGTCCACAGAAAACCCGGGTTTCTCTAACTCGACGATTTAGTGCAAAAAAATACTTAGCTTACGCGCGCACGGGCGGCATGACTTTGTGACAATGTGCACACTCTGCCTGTTAACCATTGCAGTCACCGCTCTGAAATATCTCTGTTTGGCTCTACCAAACGGTGATTCTTTCGTGGCGGTACCACAGAAAACTTAGCTCTCTAGAAGTCGACGATTATGCGCAAAAAAACACTTTGCGCACGCGCGCACGTTCGGCATGACTTTATGCCATTGTGTACACTCTGCGTGTTAGCAATTGTAGTCATCGCTCTGAAATATGTCTGTTAACTACTACCAACCGGTGATTTTTTTGTGGCGGTCCACAGAAATCTCGGCTTTCTTGAAGTCGACGATTTAGCGCAAAAAACATTTATCGTACGCGCACACGGGAGGCATAATTTCATGACAATATGCACACTTTGCTTGTTAACATTTGTAGTCATCTCTCTGAAATATCTATGTTTACCTCTACCAACCGCTGATTCTTTGGTTGCGGTCCACAGAAAACTCGGCTCTCTAGAAGTCGGCGATTTAGCGCAAAAAACACTTAGCGCATGCGCACACGGGCGGCATGACTTTATGCCAATGTGCACACTCTGCGTGTTAACAAGTGTAGTCATCGCTCTGCAATATCTCTGTTTACCTCTACCGACTGGTGATTCTTTCGTGGCGGTCCACAGAAAACCCTGGTTTCTAGAACTCAAAGATTTAGCGCAAAAAACACTTAGCGCGCGCGCACACGGGCGGCATGACTTTATTCCATTGCGTACACTCTGCGTGTTAACAATTGCAGTCATCGCTCTGAAATATCTCGGTTTACCTCTACCAACCGCTGATTCTTTCGTGGCGGTCCACAGAAAACTCGGCTTTCAAGAACACGACGATTTAGCGGAAAAAAGAACTTAGCTCGCGTGCAAACGAGCGGCGTGAATTTATGCCAATGTGCACACTCTGCGTGTTAACAATTGTGGTCATCGCTCTGAAATATCTCTGTTAACCTCTACCAACCGGTGATTATTTCGTGGCAGTCCGCAGAA